>NC_083347.1:5206326-5506326 GCF_019175385.1 Lycium barbarum
TTCATCGCATTCGGAGGATATTGCAGTTTGAAGTATCATTATTCTAATTAGATAGTTTTGTTCTATCATGGGAGAAATTAATCTTATACCTCGATTACTGCGAAAGAATTAAATTCCTTAATAACATATATACATTAAATTTTGTGAACCCAAAATTTTAGTTTTGCTTGTACAATTTATGTTTTTTTAAGGCATAGGTCACAAGCTTGAATTTTAGTTTGATAAGTTAAGCTACAAATTCTACACCTTTCATTCACCACTTCACTGATGATTCTACACCTACGAATACAATTTATGTTTATTGTTAATAATATGCTTTTATTTTATGGTTTTATTTTCTAATCTATAGCACAGTGAATAACATGAAGTCTAAAAATCAATCAAAGAGAATAAGTGTAGATTCTTTATGAAGTTCAGTCTTTAGGCATATGAGGAAACACAGTAAAAAAAGAGATTGATCAAATTTGGGTAAATATTAATCCATTTTTTTGTTATTTGATTTTTGACAAATGAAAATGTACACTGTGAAAAGAGGAGGGAAAAAGAAACAGAGGAGAAGAAAAGGGACGCTGGAAAGAAGAAAAACAAAGAACATAGCGTGCTGACAAGGAGATACCCACAAACACACTTGTCAAAAAAATGAGGGTGCCCTCACTCACTATAGTTGGTTGTGCCTAACCCGTGATAAAAAAATTCCCTATCTTTTGTGGTCTTACCTTCCATACAGATAGACGACCAAGACTACATTTTGCAGGTCAACTTCAAGTGCTTGGGATCGGAATGGCGTGGCTGATTTGCGAGAAAAGGACCAAGGATTGGAAATAATGTATATAGTACTAAGTCTTTTGACAGTTTGCCTTTCGTATGAGTTCTAAATTCTAGAATAGCGACTTCATGCGTCAGTAAGTGCGTTCGGCCAAACTCATGCATTTGCTTCTAGCTCCGCCCCTAATTGTAATTTGTTAACATAGCAGAAGCAAGCAAGCGGAAAACTTCTTATACAAGTAGTAGATATTTTCTGCTAGTGTGGAAAAAGACCTGTTCGGCCACAAAATATTATTCTTTTTTTTTACGGAATAACTTTTCACTTTATTTGAAAATTAGTACTTGGTCATGAAAATTTCAAATCCAACTTGAAGTTGTAGCTTAAATTTGAAAAACAACTTATAACGTGTTTTTCAACTCACTTCTCACTTTTATAGTTGTATTCAAGTACGAACATTATTTCAAAGATTCTTTGTAAAAGTATAAAATACAATTTCACCTTCAATTCTAATTCCATAATTCTCAAATAAAGCGAAAGATATTTGGAATCCGTGGCCAAACGCCTATTATGTATTTTTTAGTACAAAAATGAGCAGTACATTTCTGGAATAATCCATAGCCAAATATATTTAGTAATATATACAAACTTAAAAAAAAAAATTGTGCGACTCAACTTGGAAGATAAGCTGGGTTTGAAAGATTTCGACAATTTTGACACACTTGTCCATATCTTAGTAACGATTTGGCTAAATACTAGCTTGTATAAGGCCAAATGTAATATGGCTATTGGATGGTGGTGAACTGGTGATTATTACATATCCCACAAAAGCAGGGCATTTGGGTCCTTATCTTTTAGTAAACGTCAGCTTCGTACCTTGCCAGGTCACATTGTACACTTGAACGTCTCATAAAAGAAAATGGCCGAGTTGAATTTCATCGAATCTTCCTTTCGGTAAAGTTGTAAATGTTATGATTCAATAATATGTTGTCCTAAAATACAATGAACAGTTGCAAGTGAAATAGAAAATAAGAATAAGTAGGTGTTTGGCCATCAATTTTCAAACCATGGTTTCAAATCAACGTTTGGTCATCAATTTTCAGTCATGATTTGAAACCTGGTTTAAAATCATGGTTTGAATCCAAATCATTCAAAAAACATAATTAGGGGTTTGAAACCATGATTTTAACTTTTTTAAATACAAAATTTAACCCATAAGTTAATATTTTGTAAAAAAAAGACTCATAAGTTGGTAATATTTTTAACAATTACCCCCATCAATCATTTACCAATCTCATTAACTTCCACCAACCTTTATTTATGTCAACCAACCTTTAATTTATGTGGGAAGATTATATTAAATAGTAGTTACATTACTATTCTTGTTAAATTTTCGATTTTATTGAAGTAAAATTTGATTAATTGATGTTGCATTTTTTAGAAAAGCCTTCTAGCAGTGTACTAATTTTGTTATAAACTATGATTTATTCATTTGGTAAGATTGTATAAGAATTGAGAATATTTTGACAGTTTTCACAATTTGTGAAATTTTTATGTCTATAAGAGAAAATAGAACTTAAAATATTTAAATTGTATATCCAAACGTGATTTGAAACCAGGTTTCAAACCATGTCCAAATGGGGCCTAAGAACAAGAGCTGGGCGGATATGACGGATGAGGGGCAGGTCATATCTGATTATCCCTCTAGTAAGCAGCAAGTTAGTTGTTAGTTTAGTAGCCCGACATTTGTGCCTAATCAATGCCATGGTAGTTCCACTACCAGCCGCGGGACAGCTTATGGCTCAAGCGAGTGTAATAGAGGTCTTCGTATGTAAATAATAAAGTTGAAGTTGAACACTCGTATTCCTATTAACACTAGTAAGCAATACTAAGTGGTCCAGTATTCTTCGGAAAAAATAAGAATAAGTAAAGAGATTAGTAGGGGAAATTGGTGAAGGCTCACAAAAGTTATCACGAATTTTACTTAGTTATCACGAATTACAAAGTAAAATTACTCCTTTTTTCAGTCATTACACGTGATCCATTGTGAGAAAGACGAAAGTATTATCCAATACAATATTACATAGAACAGAACACGCATGGCTTTCTAAGGAAAGAATCTTGATTTTTTACCATTAGTGTCCCACAAGCCAATAAGGCGGAGTTAGAATACGGGTTACTGGTTCAGCTTAACTTAGTATTTTTGGTTCACAACTTTTTATGCATAAATTATTAATTATAATTCAGTAACTTAAATGGACTAGAATTCCGATCTCATAAGTTTCAAATCCTGCTCCGCCTCTTGAGTGAACCATAACCATGCTAATATTAATTAAGTGTGTAACACAAGCAAATAATGCAATGCACAAATTACATCAAGTATTTGTTGGCTTGGTATAAATGTATTTTTATAATTGATGAACGATACATGTTTTGGATATTATAATGATGGACCATTGATCTCGTTATAAATGACACTAAAAACATTAGAATCAATTGTTGTTGGGAAGCTTACGGAAAATATTCGATCACGGACACTATAGTGAATTCACATAGCTTGAGGCATGTCAATTAAGACACTGTTCTTAAGAATATTTCACCCGGTATGGGTGTATCCCCAGGATTTAATAAACTCTTCTAGTATAAAACTACGAGCCAGAATCTAACAAAGATTCACAAGAAATAAAACCCAGTACAAGAAAAGAAAGGAAAAATATCTCTTGATATTCTCTTAATCTGTATTCCAATAAGGAAGAACTACAAGTATATATAAGTGAATTAAGTCTTCTTTTTGGAATGAAATTTCACAACCACACCAACGGTTAAAAGGAGGATTAATATCAATTAAAGGGATGATATGTTATGGATGTGGCTAACGGGTATAATAAGATTAATACCAATAAGATTTAATGGAAATAATGACGAATCAATGGTAATGATTACCCAAAAAGGGGTTGTTACTAATTCACATAGTAACGTTAGAAATAAAATTAGGATTAATGGCAATCAATGATTATTCAAGGAGTGCAATCAATATTCTTTTTTGAGATATTAATCAATATTCTTTTTTGAGATATTAATCAATATTTTTTCAACAATCCCCCACTTTCTCAAAAAGAATAATAAAGAATATAATGAAGAAGTTTTGTTAGGTTTTCACATATGAGTATCATGCTTTGAATCTGGTGTCTTGTAGACTATGAACCAGACCTAGATAAAACAAGATTAAACTTACAGTTCAATTGGTGAGGTTTAAAACTTTTATGAACCAAGAATTCTTTTGTAAGTCCGGCGTCTTATTTTATCACATTATACTCACACAATCGTTGTCGTTATCGCGGTTTTGCGCTAAGAGGCTATGCGCGTGTCCTGGTATTCATCAGTGCTCTAGAAATCCGTCACAATTTCATAAGAGCGACACAACTCCACACTCATAGATCCCTAAAAAAAAGGATAATTTGCGGAGGTTGAAAGTTGCAATTCGTGGGGATTTTAGCCTCCGCTAATTGCTTGAGGAAGCTAAAACCCTCGCGAATTGCAACTTTAAACCTCCGCAAATTATCTTTTTTTTTTAGAGGTCCACCCATCAAGTGTATTCTGCAGAGCAATACACCACCTATAAAGGATATGGTAATGGATAAAGAGTTTATAGTTCAACCTCACTTTGCCTTGCAGTAGTGCACTATATTCACACATCATAGGAAGGTACATAATTTAATAGTGCACCTTTGATCAGCTAAAGACTTGTTATTACCATATGAACCTAATCCATGAGATCTCCAATCACATTTGATGGGTTACCATCATTGTTGATCTTCTCAATTGACAAAGTCTCATTCCGTTCAATGTTTCCTCTAGTCTCTGAATACGCCAAATTCACCTCAGACATCACATAATTCATGGAAATAATTTCATCTCGCAACAACGCTGTTTTATCACTTTATGTCTCAAACAGATATGTTCTATTGCCATTGAAATTTTATTTTTTTCACTATAGCTAGTGCTGCCTGGCAACCACAATAGATAGCCATGTTAGTTTCATCTCAACCTCCATACTCACTAAGAAGTATCTCGATCTCATTACTGGCCAACTGCATACCATAAACTTAGATTTCACTATAGATTTTATTATGGTCTACTTGACTGATCTTCATATTATTACACCCCCACAAAGGGTAAACACATAATCTCTAATGGATTTTGAGATCCACTTTAACATCATTGTGCCCCTCTATACAACAAATATTAATTCACTATTTAGCCATATAACACTTTACAAAGTAATTACCATAGTCAATTAAACACACATGATAAGGAAAGTAAGTACACACTAATACACCGTGATTACAATATTCATTGTCCATAAAAAATCTATTTTATTAACACCTTATTAAATTCAAATAAACCCTTCACCCAATTTTTTTTTTCTTTTCAAATACCATTTAAGAAGAACTTTCACTTTTCAAGAACATGAGTAGTTCTTGAATCACCAACACAAATAAATCATCCTTGTTCTTCAACTAGGGTGACACAAAATTATTTTGTTAGCATCAAGAAGCTTAGTAGCACCACAGTCATCTAACATCCAATGTCTCACATTAGTCACAAGATTCGCTTGAGAAATGACCACAATAATTATATCTTCCGCTTAATTAAATTTGTTTTTACTTAGCGTGATTACCATTTCTTCGAATCTTCTCAAATAAATAGCTCACAGTTATACGAAGAAAAAACAGTCATTATTCAAATTAACCCAAATGACCAAGAGCTATGCAAATATTATTTTTCCATCATAAAGTGCTGCCACCAAAAACACAGTAAACAGAGGTTTTCAAATATAATTTGCTACCGCAAAAATCCCACATTTGTAAGATCTAAAATATAATAAACACTTCGTTACCTTTTAACTTCTTCAACCCTAAAGGTAACTAGTATTATTTCTGATATATGTTATTGTCCGTGAAAGTGATCAATGACAAATTACTTCAATACATGTACCCAAATCCACATCACGTGATATAAGCAAAAATTAATTCATGCCAAAGTTTTGAGAATCAGTAAAGATAAAAACCATATTAACATACATATATAAAACTTTTGTATATAGACACTGACATATATCAAGTAGTTTGAGCACATACCTTTACCTTCTCTGGAAAGGAAATAAGTAAAAGATCTTATACCGTAGGGTGGAATCAGAGGAGTGATTGGCACAACATCAACATAATTGTAAATTATTTTCCGGAAGAACAAATTGTAAGTACCTTAAGATTGTTAGAAAAATATCATTTTCTAAAAATTGGAGAACCTTCAAGTGGATACACCCATACCGGGCGAAATATCCTTAAGGAAAGTGTCTTAATTAACATGACTCAAGCTATGTGAATTCGCTAAAGTGTTCGTAATTGAGTATTTTCCGTAAAATTTCTAACACTTGCTTCTGACTTCTATAAGTGATTTTACTCCACTTGTTTGCTCTGAGGCGGCCTTGTTTTCAAATAAAGTACAGTAGCCACCTTACATTAACTTTGTTATGCAAATTTTATTTTTTTAATTCAGATGAATAATGCCGTTAATTTAGATTTTAAATTTAGGGGCATACCTATGATGAGAAGATATTATTCATCATATCATATCACATCTATCTATCTATCTATCTACATGTATTAAAAGCACGAATGATTTTCACTAAATGTTGAACAACGAAAATATCCTCTAAATGTTGATAGATTTTTATACCCTTAAATATTTGTATAGTAATGGATATAATTTTCCAAGATGAAATTCTTTTTCTGTTGACTCGATTCATTCCCTGCAATGACTTAAAATTCCAAAGTAAATAGTAAAACCTTTTTCTGTTGGGACTCAACTCCTTCCTTAAGGAACGTGTAAATAATGAGTCAGCACCAAATAATAATAGTCTGTTGCATTTTTTACCTTTATCACCAGATTATTGATCGGCTAGGCACACTAAATTGCTATTTTTTAGTTCCAGTTCAATTAAATACACTTTGTTCGAAGAAGTTGGTTTTTTGTATTCTTTTTTCCATAGGTTTTCTTTTAGCGTCTGGTTTAGATTATATCGAAGTTTCATTAGTTAGTTATCCTTATATATGCTTGTAGTGATTTACTTTGTGAGATTCTATTTGAACAATTAGTTTGGGATTCTGTAGTGATATCAATGCAGCTATATGAACCCTTAATAATTTGGTTTCAAAAATACATATTAAGGTGTAAACTTAATAGCATCCTTGTGATGTTGTTACACCTCGGAATTTCATATCGTTGTGTCGTACGTAGACTAACGTTAGCTTAACGTGAACATGGAGTTCTTATGACATTAAGGAGGGTATTTGGTAGTTATAAAGTGTATGTGACAAGATTTTGAAGTTGTATGAATCGGAGGAAGAAAGTTCATCGAAGGAAAGTGAGGTATAAGTCGCGTTTGGGGAAAAGGTTTCGTAAGTATCGAGTTAAAGATTATTTAGTAAGGTCTTGCGAATGAGTTATAAGGATGTTTAGATTGTTAATGAAGTGTTAAACAAGTTCTAAGAAGGTTCCATAAGGATTGGAGATCAAACGAATCGACGAGAACAAGTTCGGGAGAAAAATGGGTTATACGACCATTTATACGGTCCGTATAACTTTATACGATCCGTATAATGGTCCGTATAACAGTTTCAGAATGGACCAATCTCTGATGGACTTATATGGTCACTTATACGGACCGTATAAAATTATACGGACCGTGTAAGTGTCCGTATAAAACCATGTCGGGTCAGATTTTTGCAAGTGTATATATATTAGACCCAAGTTCTTATTTTTCATTTCTCTCATTTCCTCCACACTTCTTGAGAGCTCTAGAATATTCTATACACCCTACTAACATAAATCCAAGGTAAATCAAAGATCAAACATTATTAATCCAAGGAAATCAAGTGCAAGGATGCTCTCTAGGGTTGCTAGAGGCCAAGAAGCCCTTTGGAATTGAAGTTGGGGTTTTCTCAAATGGAATATTTTCATCCGAATACCATTGCTATGTGATCAAAGGTTAGTTTCACATTTAATCCATGTTAATAAGAGTATTTGGCTGTAGAACAACTTGAATAAAGAAAAGAAGTAGAATATGAAGCTCAAAGGTGGAATTAATGGTATTCTTGGATAGTGACTTGACATGAATCATAGTTCTTGATGTGCCACGAGTATGATCTTGTGATGAATGATATTAAGAGTGTTGAAGAAGCATTATATGTGAACGAATATGGTGGTACGCCATAGTTATGGTTATGAAGGACATTGGAAGGGCATTTTAAGAATCAAATGATGTTTAACTTGAAGAAGTTTATTGATTATGATGTCTTGGGTGTTGTTAATGATATTTGGGAGTTTAACCACTTTACCCTGAACTTTACAGGAATTATCATTGAGTCCCCGAAGACAACCGGAGACACAACATCAAGTCCCCGAAGACAACCGGAGACATAGCATCAAGTCCCCGAAGACAACCGGGGGCGTCATTCGGCTATACAGCCTCATATGCATAAGCCAGATGGCTACACTATGACTTTACCCTCTATTTTATCATTTGTTCTACCAACTTTAACCACTTTACCCTGAACTTTACAGGAATTATCATTGAGTCCCCGAAGACAACCGGAGACACAACATCAAGTCCCCGAAGACAACCGGAGACATAGCATCAAGTCCCCGAAGACAACCGGGGGCGTCATTCGGCTATACAGCCTCATATGCATAAGCCAGACGGCTACACTATGACTTTACTCTCTACTTTATCATTCACTTTACCAACTTTAACGACTTTACCCTGAACTTTACAGGGATTATCATTGGAGCCTCCGAAGACAACCGGAGACATCATCCACTTTACAACTTTATCCTGGACTTTACGGGAATCATCATCAAATCTCTGAAGACAACCAGAGACATCGCATGGCCACACGGCCTCATACGCATAAGCCAGACGGCTACACTTTGACTTTACTCTCTACTTTATCATTTACTTTACCAACTTTAACAATTTTACCCTGAACTTTACAGGAATTATCATTGAGCCTCCGAAGACAACCGGAGACATCGTTTGGCTATACAACCTCATCAGCATATCATTGAGTCCCGACAACCATCGGAGACATCACCCGGCTACACGGCCTCACTTGCATAAGCCAAACGGCTACACACTTATTTTTCTCCTTACTTCATTCCTTTATTTCATCATCTACCTTACCGCTTTAATGAATTTACCTTAAAATTCACAGATATCATTTATCATCGAGTCCCGGAAGACAGCCGGAGACCTTATCACTATCATCTTCAACTGCAACTAGAGAATTTATCACATCCTCGGCATACGCCTCACACATTCATTCAAGTCCCTGAAGACAACCAGAGACAACATTGGCCACACGGCTTCACTTTCATTCCCCACACTCATATTTACTATCATTTTACACTCTTTACAGTTTTACACTTTCAACTCTATTACTAATTTTGACATGAATTTCAGTTTTGGCAGAAAACACAGCCTGCAGGGACGCAACACAACGTGGAACTTTATCTTACGCAGTGAACTGGGGCAAATTTGCTGAAGAGCAATATCAAACTCATAAGCAAGGGTCACGAATCTACTCTCGAACTCAATTCCGCCTATGTCCACAAACACGTGATACGTAGGTTAATTTCTCTTTCACATCTCCTGCTAAAACTCTACTAAATCTACTCTTTTCACAATCTCATATTCCTTTCTACACCCCAGCGTTTCCATAACTCAACACTGGGGCATCTTTGAAGAATTTACGCCGTGTCTAGTAGAGTCTTGCTTATGGGCGTATTGCACGCCACATTTATAATTAGGAGGCTATAAGCATGTGTTCCATTCTTGAACGTTCTCGTCACCTGTCTACAACCCCCGCAAGATTATGAATCCACAAAAACTTTCGAACTACACATGGCCTGATTCTCGTGCAGCCCGAGATATGTAGGCAACTCGAAACTGAGATTCGGCCATAATTTTCCATAATTCCTTCGGACCTCATAATATTTTCCATCAATTTTCCCAAAAAAAAAAAAATCGTACTTTCTTATAAATCCATATTCGTTGGTCCAAAATTGGCTACTACGTCAACTTCTTCGCCTGAAGACTCTTACATCGTCTCTGGTCGAAGAGGGGCATCTGTTGACACCCAATTTTGTCCCTCCCCTATTTAATTTACTCGGTTTTCTAAATTTACTGACGAGCTAAATACTTTATTTTCACAATATTTTTGCCACTTCTACTAATATCATTACTTTTATTTTTTACATTACATGTATCACTTTACTACAAATTTTAGATGATTTTGTCATCATTTTATTTTTTTCGAGTTTGGACTCGTTAAATTAATTACAAGACAACATTTTATAAAATATCTATTTTTTTTTTTTACATATTAATTATTTATTGTCTTTACATAATATATATTACACCAGTCATTAAATTGGAAGCCCAAAATAATTAAATAGAGGAGGAAAAATCAACAATTTTCATCTCATAAGCAATTGCTCGGAAGTATATCAATGTTGGACTCATTTTGAAGCTCGTATTTTAAAACAACGTATTATAATTTTTATTTCATCAAAACATTATTTTACAAGGGGGAAATTCTTGATAATAGCTATCTACCCCAAAAGAAAAACAAAAGAGAAAATAAATAAATAAATAAAAAAAAAACTTTGCATCATTCCTCTTTCTTCATTTCACCACACCACAATCTGATTTCTTCTTCCACTTTTTCTTTAATGGGCTCCACATATATTTTTTTGGACTACATCTCAATCTCTTATTCTCCCTAAACCTACCCGCTCCCTCTTTCTTTCCTATCTTCTTCTTTCTTCCGCCTCCTTTGTCATCTTCTTCTTTTTTATTTTTTTTATTTTATCCTTCATCGTGCTCCCCACCTCCTTCCTCTCTCCTCTCCTCACCCGACACTCCTTTCTCTGTCCCCCCCGCTCCTCTCTCTCGTACGCTCCTCCCCCTCCTTTCTTAAACCCTATAAATTGTTGTGCTTGGATCGTTGACGGGGGCATCGAAAAAAAAAGGGAAGATCTGGAAACAAAAAATCTCCCCACAAAACACAAGTTTAATCACCTCAAATTTCCGAGAAAAGAACAGTTTTCATCAACTTTGTTTAAAAACATTTTTTCTTGGAATTCAGCCTAAAGGATGGATTTTTTCAGATTCTAGGGGATGATCCAGTGATTTGGGGAACGGATACCATCTTCCACTCCTTTTCCGGTGAACTTTAGCCGCGACCAACAATTACTCTATTTTCATTTTTTGTTTTGAAACTTTAGTTACTTTAATCGGGTTCGGGTTCGGGTTCGTTCGCGTTCGAGAGTAGATTCAAGGCCATCGACGCCCCGTTCACTGCACCTATAAAAGGTCGGTAAACCTTTTACTCTCTCTTTATTTTTGGTATTTTTGCGGGTTTAGTTTAATTTGTGTTTGTGTGTTGTTTAACATTTAAGTTAATTGCTGCTCAGTTTGGACTCACTATTTCGTAAGATATAGAATGTGGCTATATGCTCCGTTTGGTTAGCTTACTCGTATGTTATTAGTACGTTCGTACGCGAATAGATAAGCCAAAAGTAGTTTTTTTTTTATACCATGTTCAGTGTTAGTTTAGTTTCGGTTTTAATAATGTTAGTAATTATCCCTAATCCTTCTCTGTTTGTAGTTTGGTTGTGATGTTATTAGTATTTTCAGTTCTGTTTTCGTGTTATTATTTTCGATGTTGTGTTGATATCGTTGTGCCATTGTTTTTTTTTGGTTCAGTTCTGTCCTGTTATTTAGAGCATTTAATTTTATGTTCCTTGTGTGATTAGTTTTGTCCTGTTTTAGTGATCTTTGGTTCTATTGCCATACAAAATCCCTATCTGTATTGTTGTTCTTATAGTTTGTTATTGCTGGATGAATTTCCATGTAGTATAAAATATGTTGTTTGCATTGTGTTGCTTCCCTTTTTCTCAATATAATTCTGTGTATATGAGTGCACATTTTAAGTGCTACGCATATTTGTTGAAGTTTATTTCCTGTTCCCAATTTGAAGTGTTTGACTGAAACCTGATCTGTGTATGGCTTTTCTAGTATATTTTGCTTTTCTCAGTGAGTTTGGTATGAGTTGTTTAGTGCTGGGCTGTTAGATTATGCATAAGATCCATGTTTCATGTTCGACATCGTAATGGAGTGTACCTTTCACTTTTGTAAGATTTAGTTACCTTGATCTCATTTTTACAAACTAGTCTTTTTTTTATAAATGTTTGGTCAAGTATTTGATTAGGCTCATCTGTTTCTTTCTTTCTAAAAATGACTTAGGCATTGATTCAAGTTTACTGGCTGGTTCAGAAATACTCCATCCTTTCCTCCATGTTTAAGTAATCTAATTTCTCTACAAAGATTAAGCTCACAATAGTTAATAATTCACTATTTTCCTCCAAGTTGAATTCGTACACTTAACACCTTCTGTTCTTTCCTTTGTAAATATGTATGTGAAGCATGAGTGTTATGGTTTTGTTTGGTTTCGTAAGAATAGGATTATATTACCTTGCGTTTAGTTTTGCAACAGTTTCCATAACCCTGCATGTTTAAAAGATTGTTAAAATGATTGTTTGGTTGCTTTCCAAAATGAGACCATTCATTTTTCATGTTAAGATGTCTGTGTAATGCTCGGACTACTTTAAATAGGAGTTTATAATTAGAAATCAACACTGCATATTAACATGAATTCGTTTGGGCATTTGTAAAAATATGTAGCAGTTCACAAGCAATTAAATGTTTCAAGAAATATCATAGACACCAGTATAGGATATGCTATTATTTGGATACATGAATTTTTCTAACCCCTCTGTGACTTGAGTTAAAATCGTTCTTTGTGCAATATAAGCCTAGACTTTACTTGGAATAAGCAACTGTTGTAAGCTTTGTATAATGGAGGCTATTTATTAGGCTTCTCGAAATTATTTTGAACGCATGAAGCATTAATATGTGCTTGTCATTCAGTTTCGATTGTTCTATTTATTGGGACTAAGTAGATTCTAATCTTTATCTTTTTTTTTTTCGCATGTACACTTCGGGAGCAAATGGAGTCATAAATCATGACTCTCTCAAAACGGAGTTTCAAAAAATGAAACTCGGCATTAATACATTACCCGTGCATGGAGTCGACATATGTCCTTATTCCTTAATCTCATCCTACAACAAGAAAGCGATGAGATTCGCTTGAAGCTCGCCCATGGCGATTCCTCTTAAAGTTTTCAACTTTTCACTCTTTTTATTATTTTGTTGAATGTGTGTTGAATGATTTCTTTGGATGCGTGTTTGATATTCTTGTTACATGACACAATGGTTTAAGATTGGCATGCGATTATCTTTAAATGCATGATTGAACCAATCGAGTTTAAAAAAAAAATACTAAGTCTGATTTCAAAATCATTCACATAAACATATATTTTTTTATTTTTTTTTTCAAAACTTGATACATGTATTGGTTAAAACAACTTTTGAATAGCCATAATTGAACTAATAGTATTTCATACGTTTTACTTTTAAATAAAACTTAGTGTCCTCTTTCATGCAAATTATCCTATTTTTCTACAAATCTTATTTTCGAATAACATTACTATATTTTCCATTTAAGGCCTTAGCAATATTTTTGAGTCTTATTTAACATTTAGAACCTTCTTTTACGCAAATTATTACACTTTTTACAAGTATTATTTTAAACAACACTATTACACTTTCGTTTAAAAACCTTGACGACATTTATAAATCGTATTTCAAAATAGCATTAAAAGTACTCTTTTATACAAATTGTTATTTTCTACAAGTTCTATTTTGAATAGCATTCTTACATGTCTATTTATAACTTTAGCAATATTCACAAAGCTACTTTCTTTTCTATAACGCTATATTTTACACCTAGCTTAATTAATTATAAGTCCGGTCGGTTAACCATTGTTAATGGGTCTTAAAGGGTGCCTAATACCTTCCCTTTAGACTAATTGAACCCTTATCCAGAATCTTAAGTTTCGCAGACCTTAAACACAGTTAACTTTAAACATAACTTTTAATAAACTTTAGGTGTCCTAATTCACCGTAAATAATTAGGTGGCGACTCCTTAACAACAAACACAAAAACAGGAATCTCCAATATGTCGTACTTTTACTTTAACCTCCGGGTCAAAATGTGGTATGACAGCTTGGCGACTCTGCTGGGGATTACTTAGGTTCTAACCATAACGGACTTAGTTTAAGTAGGCTTTGTGTGCTTATTTTGAAATCGCTTTATTTATTTGTTAATTATTTTTTACATGCTATTAATTGTTTGTTTGATATAAACTGTTTGTCTGATATAAACTGTTTATGTGTTACTGTTTTGATAAACTGTCATTCCGTTCATATTTCTTCCACTCCTGGAAAACTCACACATATTCACACACTCAAAACGGCTTCGCGGTTCGCGCCCGTTCACTATTAAATTACCTTTTAGTTGGATCGATCTTGTGGATTTAGTCGATCAGCGGTGCAGTCGACGGCCACGGACTTTCCACTCCCAAGTTGTCCGCTTGGGGGAACCTTGTGTCATAGGAAGCCAACTCTTAGTCAGCCTAAGATAGAGCTAAACCAACACCCTTTATTAAGAGCATACATTTCATGACCTAGGAGGTTTAATACCCTTGGTGCATTAAATCCATTAGATGACTTTACCCAAACGTCCAAGCGGGTTCACGACCCCAAGTGACACCAATCATACTTTATGTGCATGTTTGAAGGATAACTGTGCCTAAATATTGACTATTTGCTTTAATTAATTAAACTTTAGTTGGGAAGGATGATTAACGTTTCTATGACAGGTATGGATTTGCATTGGAGTACAATGAATGACGAAGATCAATGACATCACAAATGGAGCTAGAAGTTAGGCATAGAAATTTTATTTACTTTATTTAGATTAGGAAACACTTTATGTTGTATTCATTTGACATGTAATAAATATTACATTATTTTTTTACTTTTGAGAAAATAGAATCTGTCTAATTAATCAAAGCAACGGGATGACATATTATGGCACATTTTATCCTTTAAACAACGTTAGGCCCACCTCTGGCGCAAAGAGGTCACATGCATATTAGGACGTGCTAGTTGTTTTGATATAATCGTTTACATTTGTTTGACAACTTGTTTGACTCTGCTTGATAAATTATTCGCTACATGCCTCACTCGACTTTACGTGACCATGACTTTACCTAGATATGTTCATGAGATTAACATCGTTTATACTGTATGTCTATTTTATCTTATTCCCGAACAGAGAGTTGATTCGTGTTGACGCTCGATGGCCGACCATCCTTACATCACGAGGTCAAAGACGTCATCGTTACCTGAACGTAGTTGGGCTGTCCAAGGAAATGAAATTACTATGTCTGATCCGGCCGCATCTGTTCCAACTAGTGTAGAAAACCTCGTGATCGCTAGCGATCCGCCTGAAACTTCCGAACATGGAACTGCTATTCAACGGGATGAACATATCGCCCGCCTGACTCAAGAAATTGAGAATCTACGTGGAGAACTAAATCGGGTTAGGGACTTGACCAATTTATCCATCACACTCCAAAATTCACCTTCTGAACCTAGCAATACTGCACCAGAACCACCTCGTTTCCCATCACTCGAATCCCCAGTTCCTGAGCATTTTCCTCCCCAAAACAATGCACCTACTAACAACAACTTACCTCCGATCACCCCCGCAAATCCACCAAATCCATCATCCGCCTATACTCCCCCGCAAAGTCAACCGCCCACTTACACTAACTATACTCTCCCACAAAGTCAACCACCCACTTACACTAGCTATACTCTTCCACAAAATCAACCACCCACCTACACTACCTATGCTACTCATAATCCACCACCCGTCAACCCCCCAAGTCAATCGCCAGTTCGCACTCCCTATGCTCTTTTACCCACCAACACCAATCCACTACCCACAACCATTCATCTAAACCCACCAAATCAACCACCTATAAACACTACTTATAACACACCACCACCGGTCCAGAACACCCCCATCGCCCAAACTTATCCAACCCAGCATATACACGGGGCACACTTTGCCACCCCTAATGCACAATATGTTCCTCCAGTATACGCCACAGAAACACAAGCCTTTACCAATCCAGTAACGGTCAGGTTCCAACCCGAAGTAGATCAGTACGAAGAAATGGAAAAGGATGCAAAGGCAGGGGCAGATAACATGTTGCTAAAAGAGATCCACAGTCTCAAAGAAGCAATGAGAAACCTTCAAGTTGCTAGGGGAACTAAGAGTGTAGAATATGAAGATCTCTGTGTTCAACCTGACGTCGATTTACCCGTAGGCTACAAACCGCCGAAATTTGATACATTCAATGGAACAGGCGACCCTCATACACACTTAAGGGCTTATTGTGACAAACTGGTTGGAGTGGGCAGAGACCAGAGCATAAGGATGAAGCTCTTCATAAGAAGCTTATCTGGCGAAGCACTTACTTGGTATACACAACAGGATGTCCGTAAATGGCGTGGTTGGAGTGACATGGCGCAAGACTTTATGGACAGGTTTAGTTTTAACACCGATATCACACCAGATAGAGTTTACATGACTAAGTTAACCAGGAAGTCAACTGAGACGTTCCGCGAATATGCGCTACGTTGGAGGTCAGAAGCGGCCAGGGTTCAACCTCCGATGAATGATAGGGAAATGACTGCTACCTTCATTGAATGTCAGGCTGGCATATTTTACGAGAAAATGATAGGTATGATGGGACAAAAATTCACAGAAGTTGTCCGAATGGGAGAAGCCTTAGAAGAAGGAATCAAATCGGGGAAAATTCAGGATCTTATTGCTTTACAAGCAATAAACAAAGCTATTCAATCTGGTTCTATTAACGGGGTTAAAAGGAAGAAAGAAGATGTCACTGCAGTCATGAACATCCAAAGGCATGAGCCGAGCCAAGCCATTCCATACTTTAGCCACCCACAACAACCTTTCTACCCTTACCACTACCCTGAACCCTACCAGGCTCCACGATCTCCTTACCCTGTCTACAACACCCAAGCTAACTACTACCAACCCCGAGCACCTCCACATCAAAACCCACGTCCGTATCAACCCAACCAAGCACCAACTTACCAAAATCGACCACATACTATACCTAGAGCCCGTCCAAACCCTGACACCAAAAACACCCGTAATTACACTCAGATCGCTGAACCCTTGGCTCAATTGTTCGAAAGAATGAAAGCAGCAGGTATAATACAACCGATTGAAGGGAAAATTCCCGAACCTATCCCAAAATGGTTTGATGGTTCCAAACGCTGTGCATACCACTCTGGAGTTGTTGGGCACGCCACCGAAGATTGCTATGGGCTTAAAAACAAAATCGAAGCCCTGATTAAGGAAGGAGTAATCCAGCTCGCTGAAGCTAAGCCCAATGTGGTCAACAATCCTTTGCCAGCTCACGAAGATGCCAAGATTTGAAGGAGTCCAGTGCGGAAAGGGTCATATCAACAACTTTTTCGCTCTCGTGGGAACAATCCAATACAACTACTCGCAACACCAAGGCATTGACAATATGGGGCGCCTAACCAGGAAAGACTCCGAAGAATTGGACTTGTACTCCGTCCTCGATCCGTCAGGAGCCTTGGTAGCATGAACATGTAGTGAACTTGTTTTCTTTTATTGATGCTTGAACCGTACTCAAAATTTTGTTTGCTTTGCTTCATCTTTTGGAGGCTTAATCGTGAAAACTATGAATGCATTTCTAATTTTCCTTAATCATCTATTATTGTTATTTTCTACTATAATTATCAAATCTGCCAACTCTACGATTGTGACATGAAATGAACAACATACATCCCGAAAGAGTAACAAAGAAACTAGGGGACAAGACAAGATCCCACTCAAAAGAGTTGAAATAGCCGATAGGTGATGACATAAGCCTGAAAGCTAGCAATTCAAGAAGAGATCAAAGGACGACATTAGGTGAGACAACCTAGTTTGCAACCTTTCCTTTAACAACCAAATGCGAACTACGCTTGACCTGATTCCTCGGTGGATACGTAGGCAGCCCACATAGGGACTCGGTCATACTAGGTTAGAATTTTTCCCATTGGCATGCATACGAACTACGCTGACCTGATTCTTTTGGTGGGATACGTAGGCAGCCCACAAAGGGTTCGGTTGCTTTACAACAAAAAAAAAAAAAAAAAAAAAAAAAAATATCTTATCCGTACGAACTACGTTCCGACCTGATTCCCGTGGTGGGATACGTAGGCAGCCCACATAAGGTTCGGTTACGCTATAACAGAAAAATCAAAGAAAACCACACACGGCCTGATTCCCTCGGCGGGATTCGTACACTATCAACATATAGATCCGTCACACCTAGATAAAATCCAACAAATCTTTTACCATTTATATAACAGAACTACGCTGACCTGATTCCCTTGGTGGGATACGTAGGCAATCCACATCGGGTTCGGTCCCTTTATTAGAAAACTCAGACCACTTTATGTATTTTACGAACTACGTTCTGACCTGATTCCTTGGCGGATACGTAGGCAACCTATATAAGGTTCGGTCACACCACAACATAAATTTAGCACACCCTTCTGAACCCAAAACTGGGGCATGTTTTGGAAAAGATATAGACAAAAGAACGGTTGGACATCGACAAGATTAAGGCTATCAGACAGGAAGTATTATAGACCAATTACTTTAGAAGCGTCACAATCTAAAGTTGGCAGAATATTTTACAACTTACATATGTATACGTTTACATATATATCTTTCCTTACATACATACATTTACATATACATATTTCACAACCTATATACATATAGTCACATTTCCTTATACATATACCTACATATCTACCTTTCAAATCAAATACTTTCTTGCAATTGATTCACTACTGTTCACCTACCGAGGCTTGAACGGAGATCACAAGATCCAAACAAACAAGACGAATGGAGCGCCAACCACGTCAAGCTTCGAGTCAACACGAATCAACTTCCCCCCTCCCAAACTAAGAATTTTTCTTTGAGTGCAGGAATTAAAAGACCGCGAGATCAACAGTCAAGTCTATCACGACCGAAAAGCATCATCTGGCTCAATATGGCCTCGCCTCAAAAGCCAAACGGCTTCATTTCTAAACTCTATCTTTAATTTTATTTTATCAGAACAACTTTATGACTTCATTAACGAATATACCTGTTTTGTAGGTTAAAGACAAATCAAATCAGGATTACGCGTCATTGATTCAGCCTGTTGTGATAGCGTCGACTTCATCAGCCAAACGGCTATGCTATCACTTTACTACATACTTTATTACCTTTTTTATCTGTTTTAACCATTTTGCCTGAACTTTACAGGAATCAACATTAAGTCTCCGAAGACAACCGGAGGGATTTATCATCAAATCTCCGAAGACAACCGGAGACATCACATGGCTATACGGCCTCATACGCACAAGCCGGACGGCTACACTATGACTTTACCCTCTATTTTATCATTTGTTCTACCAACTTTAACCACTTTACCCTGAACTTTACAGGAATTATCATTGAGTCCCCGAAGACAACCGGAGACACAACATCAAGTCCCCGAAGACAACCGGAGACATAGCATCAAGTCCCCGAAGACAACCGGGGACGTCATTCGGCTATACAGCCTCATATGCATAAGCCAGATGGCTACACTATGACTTTACCCTCTATTTTATCATTTGTTCTACCAACTTTAACCACTTTACCCTGAACTTTACAGGAATTATCATTGAGTCCCCGAAGACAACCGGAGACACAACATCAAGTCCCCGAAGACAACCGGAGACATAGCATCAAGTCCCCGAAGACAACCGGGGGCGTCATTCGGCTATACAGCCTCATATGCATAAGCCAGACGGCTACACTATGACTTTACTCTCTACTTTATCATTCACTTTACCAACTTTAACGACTTTACCCTGAACTTTACAGGGATTATCATTGGAGCCTCCGAAGACAACCGGAGACATCATCCACTTTACAACTTTATCCTGGACTTTACGGGAATCATCATCAAATCTCTGAAGACAACCAGAGACATCGCATGGCCACACGGCCTCATACGCATAAGCCAGACGGCTACACTTTGACTTTACTCTCTACTTTATCATTTACTTTACCAACTTTAACAATTTTACCCTGAACTTTACAGGAATTATCATTGAGCCTCCGAAGACAACCGGAGACATCGTTTGGCTATACAACCTCATCAGCATATCATTGAGTCCCGACAACCATCGGAGACATCACCCGGCTACACGGCCTCACTTGCATAAGCCAAACGGCTACACACTTATTTTTCTCCTTACTTCATTCCTTTATTTCATCATCTACCTTACCGCTTTAATGAATTTACCTTAAAATTCACAGATATCATTTATCATCGAGTCCCGGAAGACAGCCGGAGACCTTATCACTATCATCTTCAACTGCAACTAGAGAATTTATCACATCCTCGGCATACGCCTCACACATTCATTCAAGTCCCTGAAGACAACCAGAGACAACATTGGCCACACGGCTTCACTTTCATTCCCCACACTCATATTTACTATCATTTTACACTCTTTACAGTTTTACACTTTCAACTCTATTACTAATTTTGACATGAATTTCAGTTTTGGCAGAAAACACAGCCTGCAGGGACGCAACACAACGTGGAACTTTATCTTACGCAGTGAACTGGGGCAAATTTGCTGAAGAGCAATATCAAACTCATAAGCAAGGGTCACGAATCTACTCTCGAACTCAATTCCGCCTATGTCCACAAACACGTGATACGTAGGTTAATTTCTCTTTCACATCTCCTGCTAAAACTCTACTAAATCTACTCTTTTCACAATCTCATATTCCTTTCTACACCCCAGCGTTTCCATAACTCAACACTGGGGCATCTTTGAAGAATTTACGCCGTGTCTAGTAGAGTCTTGCTTATGGGCGTATTGCACGCCACATTTATAATTAGGAGGCTATAAGCATGTGTTCCATTCTTGAACGTTCTCGTCACCTGTCTACAACCCCCGCAAGATTATGAATCCACAAAAACTTTCGAACTACACATGGCCTGATTCTCGTGCAGCCCGAGATATGTAGGCAACTCGAAACTGAGATTCGGCCATAATTTTCCATAATTCCTTCGGACCTCATAATATTTTCCATCAATTTTCCCAAAAAAAAAAAAATCGTACTTTCTTATAAATCCATATTCGTTGGTCCAAAATTGGCTACTACGTCAACTTCTTCGCCTGAAGACTCTTACATCGTCTCTGGTCGAAGAGGGGCATCTGTTGACACCCAATTTTGTCCCTCCCCTATTTAATTTACTCGGTTTTCTAAATTTACTGACGAGCTAAATACTTTATTTTCACAATATTTTTGCCACTTCTACTAATATCATTACTTTTATTTTTTACATTACATGTATCACTTTACTACAAATTTTAGATGATTTTGTCATCATTTTATTTTTTTCGAGTTTGGACTCGTTAAATTAATTACAAGACAACATTTTATAAAATATCTATTTTTTTTTTACATATTAATTATTTATTGTCTTTACATAATATATATTACACCAGTCATTAAATTGGAAGCCCAAAATAATTAAATAGAGGAGGAAAAATCAACAATTTTCATCTCATAAGCAATTGCTCGGAAGTATATCAATGTTGGACTCATTTTAAAGCTCGTATTTTAAAACAACGTATTATAATTTTTATTTCATCAAAACATTATTTTACAAGGGGGAAATTCTTGATAATAGCTATCTACCCCAAAAGAAAAACAAAAGAGAAAATAAATAAATAAAAAAAAAAAAAACTTTGCAGCATTCCTCTTTCTTCATTTCACCACACCACAATCTGATTTCTTCTTCCACTTTTTCTTTAATGGGCTCCACATATATTTTTTTGGACTACATCTCAATCTCTTATTCTCCCTAAACCTACCCGCTCCCTCTTTCTTTCCTATCTTCTTCTTTCTTCCGCCTCCTTTGTCATCTTCTTTTTTTTTTTTTTTTTTATTTTATCCTTCATCGTGCTCCCCACCTCCTTCCTCTCTCCTCTCCTCACCCGACACTCCTTTCTCTGTCCCCCCCGCTCCTCTCTCTCGTACGCTCCTCCCCCTCCTTTCTTAAACCCTATAAATTGTTGTGCTTGGATCGTTGACGGGGGCATCGAAAAAAAAGGGAAGATCTGGAAACAAAAAATCTCCCCACAAAACACAAGTTTAATCACCTCAAATTTCCGAGAAAAGAACAGTTTTCATCAACTTTGTTTAAAAACATTTTTTCTTGGAATTCAGCCTAAAGGATGGATTTTTTCAGATTCTAGGGGATGATCCAGTGATTTGGGGAACGGATACCATCTTCCACTCCTTTTCCGGTGAACTTTAGCCGCGACCAACAATTACTCTATTTTCATTTTTTGTTTTGAAACTTTAGTTACTTTAATCGGGTTCGGGTTCGGGTTCGTTCGCGTTCGAGAGTAGATTCAAGGCCATCGACGCCCCGTTCACTGCACCTATAAAAGGTCGGTAAACCTTTTACTCTCTCTTTATTTTTGGTATTTTTGCGGGTTTAGTTTAATTTGTGTTTGTGTGTTGTTTAACATTTAAGTTAATTGCTGCTCAGTTTGGACTCACTATTTCGTAAGATATAGAATGTGGCTATATGCTCCGTTTGGTTAGCTTACTCGTATGTTATTAGTACGTTCGTACGCGAATAGATAAGCCAAAAGTAGTTTTTTTTTTTATACCATGTTCAGTGTTAGTTTAGTTTCGGTTTTAATAATGTTAGTAATTATCCCTAATCCTTCTCTGTTTGTAGTTTGGTTGTGATGTTATTAGTATTTTCAGTTCTGTTTTCGTGTTATTATTTTCGATGTTGTGTTGATATCGTTGTGCCATTGTTTTTTTTTGGTTCAGTTCTGTCCTGTTATTTAGAGCATTTAATTTTATGTTCCTTGTGTGATTAGTTTTGTCCTGTTTTAGTGATCTTTGGTTCTATTGCCATACAAAATCCCTATCTGTATTGTTGTTCTTATAGTTTGTTATTGCTGGATGAATTTCCATGTAGTATAAAATATGTTGTTTGCATTGTGTTGCTTCCCTTTTTCTCAATATAATTCTGTGTATATGAGTGCACATTTTAAGTGCTACGCATATTTGTTGAAGTTTATTTCCTGTTCCCAATTTGAAGTGTTTGACTGAAACCTGATCTGTGTATGGCTTTTCTAGTATATTTTGCTTTTCTCAGTGAGTTTGGTATGAGTTGTTTAGTGCTGGGCTGTTAGATTATGCATAAGATCCATGTTTCATGTTCGACATCGTAATGGAGTGTACCTTTCACTTTTGTAAGATTTAGTTACCTTGATCTCATTTTTACAAACTAGTCTTTTTTTTATAAATGTTTGGTCAAGTATTTGATTAGGCTCATCTGTTTCTTTCTTTCTAAAAATGACTTAGGCATTGATTCAAGTTTACTGGCTGGTTCAGAAATACTCCATCCTTTCCTCCATGTTTAAGTAATCTAATTTCTCTACAAAGATTAAGCTCACAATAGTTAATAATTCACTATTTTCCTCCAAGTTGAATTCGTACACTTAACACCTTCTGTTCTTTCCTTTGTAAATATGTATGTGAAGCATGAGTGTTATGGTTTTGTTTGGTTTCGTAAGAATAGGATTATATTACCTTGCGTTTAGTTTTGCAACAGTTTCCATAACCCTGCATGTTTAAAAGATTGTTAAAATGATTGTTTGGTTGCTTTCCAAAATGAGACCATTCATTTTTCATGTTAAGATGTCTGTGTAATGCTCGGACTACTTTAAATAGGAGTTTATAATTAGAAATCAACACTGCATATTAACATGAATTCGTTTGGGCATTTGTAAAAATATGTAGCAGTTCACAAGCAATTAAATGTTTCAAGAAATATCATAGACACCAGTATAGGATATGCTATTATTTGGATACATGAATTTTTCTAACCCCTCTGTGACTTGAGTTAAAATCGTTCTTTGTGCAATATAAGCCTAGACTTTACTTGGAATAAGCAACTGTTGTAAGCTTTGTATAATGGAGGCTATTTATTAGGCTTCTCGAAATTATTTTGAACGCATGAAGCATTAATATGTGCTTGTCATTCAGTTTCGATTGTTCTATTTATTGGGACTAAGTAGATTCTAATCTTTATCTTTTTTTTTTTTCGCATGTACACTTCGGGAGCAAATGGAGTCATAAATCATGACTCTCTCAAAACGGAGTTTCAAAAAATGAAACTCGGCATTAATACATTACCCGTGCATGGAGTCGACATATGTCCTTATTCCTTAATCTCATCCTACAACAAGAAAGCGATGAGATTCGCTTGAAGCTCGCCCATGGCGATTCCTCTTAAAGTTTTCAACTTTTCACTCTTTTTATTATTTTGTTGAATGTGTGTTGAATGATTTCTTTGGATGCGTGTTTGATATTCTTGTTACATGACACAATGGTTTAAGATTGGCATGCGATTATCTTTAAATGCATGATTGAACCAATCGAGTTTAAAAAAAAAATACTAAGTCTGATTTCAAAATCATTCACATAAACATATATTTTTTTATTTTTATTTTCAAAACTTGATACATGTATTGGTTAAAACAACTTTTGAATAGCCATAATTGAACTAATAGTATTTCATACGTTTTACTTTTAAATAAAACTTAGTGTCCTCTTTCATGCAAATTATCCTATTTTTCTACAAATCTTATTTTCGAATAACATTACTATATTTTCCATTTAAGGCCTTAGCAATATTTTTGAGTCTTATTTAACATTTAGAACCTTCTTTTACGCAAATTATTACACTTTTTACAAGTATTATTTTAAACAACACTATTACACTTTCGTTTAAAAACCTTGACGACATTTATAAATCGTATTTCAAAATAGCATTAAAAGTACTCTTTTATACAAATTGTTATTTTCTACAAGTTCTATTTTGAATAGCATTCTTACATGTCTATTTATAACTTTAGCAATATTCACAAAGCTACTTTCTTTTCTATAACGCTATATTTTACACCTAGCTTAATTAATTATAAGTCCGGTCGGTTAACCATTGTTAATGGGTCTTAAAGGGTGCCTAATACCTTCCCTTTAGACTAATTGAACCCTTATCCAGAATCTTAAGTTTCGCAGACCTTAAACACAGTTAACTTTAAACATAACTTTTAATAAACTTTAGGTGTCCTAATTCACCGTAAATAATTAGGTGGCGACTCCTTAACAACAAACACAAAAACAGGAATCTCCAATATGTCGTACTTTTACTTTAACCTCCGGGTCAAAATGTGGTATGACACTAATCTCCAGTAGGTTGAGCCATGGCTAATACCACACGCTGGGGACATGCTCATACCTGAGTTTCAGACTCGAGCCTATATATCATTGTTTCCTGCATTCTTTATACTTCTAATTCTCAAATTAGGAATTTGTTGCTTGTCCAAGTTGATGATTTTTCTCCCTGCACTTGGCAGTTCAGAGAAGGAAAAGAATTGTTGAATACCAGCAAAATCAAAAGCCAAGTTAGTTAAAAAGTCTGCCATTGTGTTTCCTTCCTTATACACATATGAAAGATCGCATTGAATTGCTCATTCATCTTCTTAATTCTATCTACTTCTGAACTAATACCCCAAGGATCTTCCCATATTCGATCCACCACATTCTTTAGAAGTAAGGAATCAGTCTCTACAATTAAAGGGTGCAATTCTTCCCTTACACAATATCTCAACCTTTCTAGAATTGCCCTTGCCTCAGCAACTATGTTGGTATTCTGTACAAATTCCTCACATTGAGCATAAATCATATCCCCATGCCAATTCCTTACACAAAAACCATAGGATCTAGGATCAGGGTTACCTCTGGATGCTCCATCTGTATTGCATTTAAACCATCTTTCCTCAGGGACTCTCCAATACACCACCTTAGTCATCAAAATAGGTTGGTATCCTTCCAGGAATTCAATCAACTCTGGCCATAGGAAAGGAATACCCCTACGCCATGGATACCTTTGCTTAGTGAAATAGTATAAATTGTTATTAGTCTCATGTGCAACCCTTCTGAAGCTCACTTTACCCCCATGTTTGATACAATTCCTCCTTTTCCACAATTCCTAAGTAATTATTATTGGCACAGTTTGCAGAATAGGCTTCAATTTTTCTCCACACTTTAGCTTCCACCATGATCTAATCACTTGCTTAAGTTGAAATAAAGCAATCTGAACTCCTGCTGCACTCATGAACACAGACCATACCCTTGATGCAAAATTTCCTGTTAAAAACAAATGCTCCACAGTTTTTGGATGTGAAGTACTACAGCAATAGCATCTGGAAACCACTGCAATTCTCATTCCCATTAAATGTCATCTGTAGATATCCTGAATTTCCATAATCTCCACAAAATGAATGACATTTTAAATGGTATACCCTTAATCCACAATAGTTTAAAGTCCTTTTGCACCTGTTCTTTATGCCTCATTAACTCCCAAGCACTATTCACAGTAATTTTCCTGTGCTAGTAGGCATCCACCAAGGCTTATGCCAATTACTTTGTAAATGATCAATGAAGATCTCATCTTTGATGTGTTCCACAATTTTAACTGGGAAAGATTGTTGTAAAGTCAAATCATTTCATTCCCCTTCCTCAATAAGATCAGACACATCTTCTATATTTTCATTAATTGGGAAATCATATATAATGCAAAGCACCTAGTTTGGTCTAATTCTCAAACCAAACATTTGTTGTCCCTCTCTTGATCTCCCACCATATTTCATGTTCCATCTCCTCTCTTGCTTCAAGCATCTTTTTCCAAATTTAAGTACCTCATTTCCATTGAACTAAGTTAGGAATCACCTTCTTACAATACTTGTTCCACATATAATTGGCCCATAAAGATGAAATGGTCCTAAATCTCTACCAAAGTTTAGCAAAAATAGCATTAGAAACATCAAACAGTGCCTTGAAGCCTAAGCCTCCTTCTAAAGTTGGCAAACCGACATCCTTTCGTGCAACCCAGTGTTTACTCCTCCCTTCTTCCTTATTACTCCAAAAGAATCTAGCAAAAATCTTATGAAGCTCATTTAGAACACATTTAGAGGGGCCAATACAAAAAGGAGATGTACTTGCATTGTCTCAAGTACACTTTTAATCAGGATTGATTTTCCACCAAATAACAGTAGTTTACCTTTCTATGAGTGTAATTTCCCTTTCACCTTCTTTATTAAATCAGCATAAAACACCTTCTTTTTCCTAGCGTGGAAATTTGGGCATCCTAAATAGGTAAAAGGAAATTGACCTCTTGAGAAACCAGTGAGATTACCCACTGATTGGATCAAATCTGTTCCTACCTTAGAATACATGAAATATGAGCTCTTGTCTTTATTAATCAATTGGCCAGAAGACTTCTCACACCTCTTCAACACCTCCATAATCTTTTGAAGGGATTCTAAATGAGCTGAGGCAAAAATAATAGTGTCATCAGCATAAGCTAAGTGGTTTAAGGGATAAGACCACTTAGGCATTCCATATCCCACAAAATTCTGATCATCAAATAAATTGTTCAAAGACCTTGACAAAACCTCAGCAGATAACAGGAATAAAGTAGGAGAAAGTGGGTCCCCCTGCTTAACCCCTCTTGAAGATTGGAAAAACCGAACTTCTTGCCCATTAATCAGAACAGAATACCAATTATTAGAAATGAGCCCTCAAATAAGATTAATAAAATGCTCAGCAAATCCCATTCATCTTAGAACATGCAGTAGAAATTTCCATGATACTCTATCATAGGCTTGGGACATATTAAGCTTCATAATCACATTTGCAGGTTTACCCCTAATTCTTATATCTGAGACTACCTCTTGTGTAAGCAAGATATTCTTAAATATACTCCTCTCCTTCACAAAACCTGATTGATTAGCAGAAATAATACTAGGAATAATCTTCTTCATCCTTCCATGAATCACTCTAGATATCACCTTATTAATGAAGTTGGAAAGACTAATAGGCCTCATATCTGAAAAAAGTAAGAACAAGATTCTTTTTAGGAATAAGAACCGAGTTTGTATGAGTGATTGATTTAGGAAGAATAGTTCCATAAAAAAAAATACAGAAGGGCAGCATGCACATCATCTCCTATAATCTCCCAACAATTCTGATAGAAAATCCCTGTGAATCCACCTGGTCCCCCTGCACTGTCTCTACTTAAGGCAAATACTGCAAGTTGAACCTCTTCCTTAGTAGGATACGAGCAGAGAAGCAAATTTTGCTCATGAGTCACCATAGAAGGAACATGTTTGAACAAAGATAAATCTGTGAGATCACTTTCATGATCAAACTGTTTCTTATAGAAATTAATAGCCTTTTCTGAGATGAGTTCCCTTGTATCTACCCAATTCCCATTCCCATCTTAATACCCTTCAGTTGTAGCTTCTTCCTTTTTCCATTTACATGATTATGAAAGAATTTTGTGTTCCTATCCCCTTCTATAAACCAAGTAAATCCTGTCTTCTGTTTCCAATACTGTTCTTCCAATCTTAGGTAATGTTTCAATTCAGCTTGAGCCTTCTGTAGCACTATTCTGTTCATAATACTAGGATCTTCTTCAAATAACACTTCCTTTGTTTTCACCAGCTTTTCTCTTATAGCAAGCTGTTGAAATATATCACCAAAAGTGTCCCTGCTCCACTTAGACAAGATTCCCTTTAGATGTTTCAATTTCTACTTAAAAGTCAAATAAGGAGAAGCTACAAGATCAGTCCTCCAATGTTGCCTCACCACCTTCTTAAATGACTCATGTTATGTCCAGAAATTCAGGAATCTAAAAGGCTTTATAACATTGATTGCTTGCTCACCACATGATAAAATCAATGAAGCATGATCAGATCCAGTTTTTGGCAAGTGTTCTACCTCAATAGTGGGAAATAAATGCTGAAATTGATTGTTTACCACTACTCTGTCCAATCTCTTGAAAATGCAGTCCTCAGCAGCCCTTCCATTCCACCAAGTGAATGGACTTCCTTTAAATCCAATGTCAACTAATTCACAAGAGTTAATACAAAAAGCAAAATCTTCCACTTCATCAAGCGTCACTGGAAGGCCACCTAATTTTTCCTCTTCTGATAAGATGACATTGAAATCACCAGCAACCATCCATGGTAATTCCATATTACTTGCCAGTTGGTACATAGTATCCCACAAGCCTAGCCTCTCACCTACATCACACTTGGTATATACAATTATAGCAATTATTTCTTTGTCAATGTCCTAATGACAAATATTTAATGTGATTTGTTGCTCTGAATTCTCCAGCACTTCCCACTGTACAACACCATCTATAAAAACCCATATCTTTCCATTAGTGTTAGCAAGTGCAACATCCATTCCTAATCTTCTTTTGTACTTCTCAAGATGTCTAAAATTTTGGAAAGGTTCTACTATCTTTGTAACATAACTAGTCTTTGAAATTCCTGTTGAGTGTTAACAGACCTAATATTCCATATGAGGGCCTTAATCATCATTTACTTTTACTATTAGCACCCCTCTTTGGATTTTCCCTCTTGGGAAAAGTTGTATCTTGGATTTTTTGCTTTTTTTCACTTTTTGCTAAAGCTTTTGGGGATAAATCAGCTGCTTTAACTACCTTCTGAATGATATTAGAGTCATGATTTTCCCTTTGATTCTCCTTCAGTGCACTATCTTCTTGTAAAGCCTGGATTACTTCATTCTCTGTCAACTTATGAGCTACAATTTCCAGTAAATTTGCATTTGGAGATTTTTTATCATTCTTTACAGCACTCTGACTACTTTCAACTTCTTGATCCTTTGTATGAGATTTTGACAAGTCAATTCCTTCTGGCACTGAATTATATCATGTTGAATCAGCCTTGTCAATATTTGCAAGTGTTCTCCCTTCATCTGGTGGATGACATTTCACCTCCAGGACAATATCCCTCTCTACATGCACCACTGTCTCATTCTCAACAAGTATGATCATTTCTGCATCCTTATTTCCCTCCTTATTGTTTCCACCTGATAGCAATAAATCCCCCTTTCCTTCCACATAGTGAGTCTTAGTTGTGTCATATGAATTGATCTCCTTTCTGATAGAAGATTCCTGAGTTTCCTGGCTTTCTTATGTTCCTTCAGCTTTTTCCACTCTATCCCCCCATTTTTTAGTTTCCTCATTATTATTCAAACTATAATCTGCTTATGCTTTCCCACCTAGACCCTTTTCTTGTAATTTAGTTTGCTTGTTGAGAAAAAATGATTCCACCTTTGCTTCAAAACTTAGTAGTTTCCCTAGACTGTCCTTACCCTTCTTTAGATCAGTTTCTTGATCTGTTCCTTGAGTTACATCTTTAGTATAAGATTTACTATTGTGCTGAGCATCCTCATTTGTATTGGACTGATCCTCTCCTATTTCCTCTACTACTTCTCCTTGTTTCTGATTCTTTCCCACCTTTTCTTGTTGTTGCTATTGTTTCTCTCCCCTTGTCCCACTATCCTCTAGTTGCTCCAATTGTGATAATGCAACATATTAATTACTGGTATGAACATTATTTGATGAACTGCCTGCATTCTGCATCTTCTTGGTCTGTTTGCATTGTGCAGTCTCCTTTGCCCCATTTGAAGGTTTTTTGGGATTCCAAGTTCCTGAATTCCCAACCATCTTTCCCTTGTAATCATTCTAGAAGATGACAAAAGAGGATTATGTTGCCCTTTCTGTAAATTTTTCACTGCCCCCTATTTCTTTCCTTTCCATTCTCCTTATGCATTTCCTTTTTGTGATTCTCCTTAATCAGTATTTCCTTGTTACCTTCTTTACCTTCCCGTTGATGTTCTTTTCCAAGATCAGTAGCCTGAGGAGTTTTTTGATTTTGATTATGATCTTTTGCCTTTGTCTGGTCTATTTCCTCACCACTGTTTTCCTCATATACTTCCTTCTGAGCCAGTTCTAGATTAATGATTCTACAATCATATTCATTGTGCCCATGTAGTCTGCATTCTTTACAGTATTTAGGAAGATAATCATACTTAATCTTCATATTTACTGTTCTAATGGCTCCTGTACTTTTATTTTCAATATCCATCCTCACTAAACTTGGTAGATTAGCCAACAAATCAACCAAAACTTTAACTCTAGTACAACTAGGTCTAGTTTTGTTAATAGTTGCCAAATCCAACTGTATTGGAATGCCAACTGCTGATGCTAAAGTAAAAAGAGATTCCTTAACAAAATATGTTGGCAATAAGTTTGGAAAAGAGATCCATGCCACAGCTTTTGATATTTCCTCATCAATTCTAAAATTTGAATCATAAATGAGAGGCCTAATTTGGTAGGATTAACCTTCCTTATCTGTAATGTAGTATGCTGGTTTGGATGTAAAATTCACAAAATCCTCAAACAAAGAGAGTCTGATGAGCACATGTCTACTTCTTAAAAATTCAATAGTATATTTTCCTTTAATTCCACATTGAATAGGAATTATAGTGTGCAATTGATCCATATCTGGCCATCCATATGAAAATTTTCCTACTACAGCATGTTGTAGGTTTTCCATCATATTCATCCTCTTCACTTCTGCCTCTGTCCACTTAACATAATGTTGACCATGTAAAATTGAGATTTGCTTAATGGGGATTAGTTCTATAGGATGCTCTGGATTCTTCTTACTATTGTTCATGTGTGCAGGTTTCAAAAGAGTGGCATATTGGATTTTTCTTGTATCTGGTTGTGGAGCCTCTTCCATTCGCGGGAATGTAGTAAGAGTTTCCTGACCAGCCACCTCAATGGACTGGCCAACGGCCGTGGTGGCCATAGAATCAAAATTGAGATCTACGTATTAGGGTTTTGCATGAAATTAGGAGAGAGAAGAGAGTGCTCTTGTTTTCAAAATTCCTGGCCCCCTTTGAATCCTTTATTTCAAATTAGTTAGGAATTGTTCTACTGTTAATTATCCATGTATTTTGTTAAACCTGCATTGTTACCCTGTTTTGAGGATAATATACTTCTAAAAATAATTCAAATATAACATATTTTTTACGTAAAGGGATAAAAATACACATTTTAATTACAAAAGTGCTATTCTCTCTTTATAAATGGTAACATTTTTTAATTTCTCATGTGAAAGACGAAAATATCTTTAAGATGTTAACTGACTTTTATGCCTTCGAATACTAATTATCCCTTCAAAGGTATAATTACATATAGGATAAAATTGTAAAATAGGACTATATGTCAACCTAATAATAGAACGTTTAAACTAGTAGAGGCTTTTCCTACCGATATTCAGTGGAAAATTTGTGCTATAAAATATGATTTTTCCACCTCTCACCAAATAATCTCACTGGGAAACACGCATGGTGGGAAATAGGTTCTCAATAAAACGCTGGAATTTTTTTTAAATTTTCCGTGTGAAAACACTACTATTTAGATTTTTTCTAGCAATCCAGCGGGAAATAGCCACTGAACATTTTTCAGTGAGAAATTAAGTGGGAATAATTAGTAGTGTGTATGGTATGTAAGAGTTTTTATTATTCTTATGTGTGGTCCAATTAATGTAAAGCACATAACTAATATTTAATGAAAAATAAATCTCGTCTGTTAGATCGGTTACTTGATGGACATACCGGATTAAGTCTCAACCCCTGTAAATTGGTCCTCCCTCCACCCATTAAGGTTACCACTTCTTCTATATACTTTTCCATCATTGACGGCTGTGGTAACGTAAGGCCAGGGCAAGTAGGTAGAAACCAATTTCTAGAAATAACACTTCCGCTTTCATGATAATGTCTTCCACATCAGGTATGTTTTCCGTATTATTTCCATGTAAAATTATTGTGTTCAAGATCCTGGTATGCATTAAGCTTAAAGTTTACATGTGGCATCAGAGCTTTGGATTTGAACCGATAACCTTCGCTGAAGTATATATGTTAAGCACATATATAAGTATAACGTGTGTTTGTGTATGATGTAATTAATGCTTCAGAATATTGTAGTTACGGAAAGAACAAAGATTAATATGCATGGCTGCTCTCTGTTTATTTGTTTTCTTTGTTGGGAAATTCAGCGGGCGTTTTCCTCAAATTTACGTACTCATGTTTATAATAAAGACTAGATGTCACGGGCCCAATACTTCGGATTATATTGTATCTATGTATATGTAGTTGTGTTTAGATAGTGATAATATATATATATATATATATATATATATATATATGTGTGTGTGTGTGTGTGTGTGTGTGTGTGTACTAGGTTCAAAATACGATTAATATAGTATTGTAGTTTGTGCTCCGTATCTAAAACTTTATTTTATTCGTGTTTGCTACGAAAATTTATTAATATTTGTTAAAAGAGAAGACTTGTTTAAAAGAAAACTATTTTCCTCTCTTTGAGATAAAATAATAGCAATATTTAAGCATCAGTTGATACTTTCAATTTTAATTCGATTAATTTAAAAGTGTAAAATACTTATTATTTTTTATCAAATTTTGATTTGGATAATTGTAATTCAAATTATTAAATTAATTTTACATGTTTGAAACGAAACAAGTAGAAAATAATTTTCTATTTAAACGAAGAAAAATGCTATTTTTTAATTTTTGGTAAATATTCTCGGTTTAACTCATTTTACTTGTCATGTTGTCTTTTGCATGATTTTTTAAGGAAACGTGAATTACAATTATAATTTGACTAATTTACCTTATTCTTTATTTTATCTTCATTTGATATTAATCTCTTTTCACATTTATTAGAGTAAAAATAAAACTAAAAAAGTAATTAAATTGTATCCTATTTTTTAAATATATATATTTTAAGTATATTTATTTTAGTAAACATAATAAATAAATGACATGGCGGAATAACAAATACAGCAATTAAATATTTGGAAAAAAAGTAATAATATGAGGTCCATGTTTTTTGCTGTGCAATAATTTCATTTGCTCTCACTAATGGGTTAATATGCATGTGACAATGAATCCACTATTATTGACTTGATGGGGATACTTTGGAAATTACATGAATATTATTTGATTTTTTAGTATATGGGGTGCACATTTAATTTTTGATGTTGCCTTTTTTCTTTTTTCTTTTTTTAATATTGGGTCCATCTTTTTTTTTCATGAGTTTGGGGAGGGTGGGGTCTAGGTTTTTTTTTTTAAGAGTAACTGTCGACGAAGCATGGGTAAACCGATGTTTCTATATAGTAGAAAAATAGAAATATAATAAAGTATTTCTATCTACATTTTATAAGAGTTGGTAATATAAAGTATAAAATGACATTTTTTTGCCCTTAAATAAAAAAATAGGTGGGACCACAAAGGATTTTTTTACTCTTAAATAAAAAAAGTAGGACCGAACACGGACGACGATCTTGCCTCTATAAACCGGCTCTTCTATATAGTAGTAATAGTGAAGTAATACATATAATTTTTTTTTATCAAAATTTGATTTGGATAATTCTAATTCAAATTATTATATTAATTTTACATGTTTAAGATGAAACAAAGTAGAAATTTGATTTTTTATCTAAATGAAAAACTTCTATTTTTTAATTTTTAGAAATAGTTTTTGTTTAACTAATTTTACTTGTCATGTTATTTTTTACACGGTGTTTTAAGGAAACGTCAATTAGAATTATAATTTCACTAATTTACCTTTTTAATTATTTGATCTCCATTTAATAATATTTTTTCTTTTATGGCATTAATCTCTGTTCACATTTATTAGAGTAAGGAAAAAATGAAAAAGTAATTAAGTTCTATCTTATTTTAATATATAAGTATTTTAAGTATGTTGTTGTACAATAATTTCATTTGCTCCCACTAATGGGTTGATATGCATGTGGCAATGAATCCATCATTATTGATTTAATTGTTTGATTTTCTAAGTATTTTTTTTAACATTGTTTGCTTTTGTTAATATGGGATCTACTTTTTTTTTCCCGTAAGTTTGGATGTGGTGGGTTATACTTTTTTTTCTTCTCTTTTTTTTTTTAAATACTGATTGGTGTTTAATATGAGGCCATGAAGAACTTCTATTTTTTAATTTTTAGTAAATATTTTTTGTTTAACTCATTTTACTTGTCATGCTATTTTTAACACGGTTTTTTAAGGAAACGTTAATTAGAATTAGAATTTCACTAATTTAGCTTATTAATTATTTGATCTCCATTTAATATTATTTTTCTTTTATGACATTAATCTCTTTTCACATTTATTAGAGTAAGGAAAAAATGAAAAAATAATTAAATTCTATCTTATTTTAATATATAAGTATTTTAAGTATGTTGTTGTACAATAATTTCATTTGCTCCCACTAATGGGTTGATACACATGTGGCAATGAGTCCATCATTATTGATTTAATTGTTTGATTTTCTAAGCATTTGTCTTTTAACATTGTTTGTTTTATTAATATGGGATTTACTTTTTTTTTTAATATTGCTTGATTCTGTTAATATGTGGTCCACTTTTTTTTCCCGTGAGATTGGATGTGGTGGGTTCCACTTTTTTTCTTCCTTTTTTTTAAATACTAGTTGGTCTTTAATATGGGGCCCATAATTTTTTTTTAAATATTAGTTGTTGTTTAATATATATGGGGCCCACAATTTTTTTTGCTTGATTCTGTTAATATGGGTTTCACTTTTTTTTTCCCGTGAGTTTGGATGTGGTAGGTTCCACTTTTTTTTTCTTCTCCTTTTTTTTTTTTTTAATACTGGTTCAATTTTTTTTTAACATTGTTTTTTTTTAATATGGGATTCACTTTTTTTTTTAATATTGCTTGATTTTGTTAATATGGGGTTCACTTTTTTTCCCGTGAGTTTGGATATGGTGGGTTCCACCGGTTTTTTTTTAATACTGGTTGGTGTTTAATATGGGGCCCACAATATTTTTTTAATATTAGTTGTTGTTTAATATATATGGGGCCTAATATTTTTTTTTGGGACGACGACGGATGACGAAAAGGCACCCAACTGGTGCTTCTAAATAGTAGTAATTTTCAATATGAGTTCTATTTAAGATTTTAAATTTACGTATGGTTCTTTCTATGGTCAAACCATCATGTACAAATTAATTAAATTGATTATGAAAGTTGAAACAAATTGAATTTGATACTTATGAGCCCACTGTTTGCTTATGCATATGGAAAATTAGATTACTTTGATGATTTTATCTAATTTAAGTAATCAGCCTTTCCCTATAACTGGATTTCGTAAACTCCTTTAAGAAACCGGAACTTAGGTTATGGTCTGTTCATGTTAATAGTCAGATTTGTTGGACTGTTTTTGAATATTTATTTCTGGGGCCATAAAATGATTTATTTTGTGCTATTAAGTTGTTGAAACCGTTTGTTATTTTATGTATGTGATCATGTTAATATAGTTTGTTAGTCATTAAAGTGGCCAAACTAGTATGTTTAAAATAAGCACACACATAATATTTATGTTTATTTTGTGCATGTAGCATGCTTATAGTTTGTTAGTCACCAAAGTGGTCAAACTAGGTTTTAAAATATTCACATGCATAAATAAAAAAAAATATATGGTATTTATTTTATGTGTGCATTTATGTTAATGTAGTTTGTTAGTCACCAAAGTCGCTGAACTAGTATGTTTAAGAAAAATATGCATACATAAAATTTTCATTTATCGATGAGACTAAAGAAATGCCAATTACTGAAAATAAATGGATAAATTGACTTTCACTATTGCTAGAACTTAAGGATTTGCCCAAAGGTGAATCAATTATTCTATGAGTAGTGAACATAATGGGGTAAATTAATATTATTTAATCAAATATGTATTGTATATCCAAAGATGTCGTATATGTTTGATTGAAAATATTTAATTGCTTGTTAAAGTTGAAAATGACATTTAAATTATGATAGTATGTCGTAGTATCACCCAAAGGAGAATTACGATATACTTTTATTGTTTTGTTGAATCCACATTATTTTCTAATTTGTGAGCATATGTATATCTATTTTGCAGCTATTCCTCTTCATTCGTTTGCTTCATCTGTTACTGTGTTCAATGGATTGAACTTCTCTGAATGACATGAACAAGTCCAGTTCCACTTAGGTGTGATGGATCTTGACTTGGCTCTGCTGAAAGAAAAACCCACTGCTATTACTAATACAAGCAGTGAGGATGAGAAGTCTTTCCATAAAGCATAGGAACGCTCTAACAGATTGAGCCTTATGTTTATGTGAATGACTATTGCCAACAACATTAAGAGTGCTATTCCACAGACAGAAAGTGCCAGGGAATACCTGAAGTTTGTGGAAGAACGTTTTCGTTCTGCTGATAAGTCTCTCGCTGGTACACTAATGGCTGAACTCAGGACCATGAAGTTTGATGGGACGCGTAGTATGCAAAATCATATCATCGAGATGACTAATATTGCAGCAAGACTCCGGACTTTTGGGGATGAAAGTGGGTGACTCCTTCTTGGTTCAGTTTATTCTAAACTCATTGCCTCCTCAGTATGGACCATTCCAAATTAACTATAACACTATTAAGGATAAGTGGGATGTTAGTGAATTGTCCAATATGCTTACTCAGGAGGAATCAAGACTTAAGAAACAAGGAGGTCATTCTATTAACCTCATGGGTCAAGGAGCTGGTAAAGGACTTAAAGTGAAGGCCAACAAGTTCAAGAAGAAGAAAGCACCTGCTAAAGTTCAACAGGATGCTCATAAGGAACTCAAGGCAGATGTGTGTCGTTTCTGTAGAAAGGAAGGACACTATCAGAAAGATTGCCCGAAACGTGAAGCTTGGTTCGAAAAGAAAGGTACATTTAGTGCTTTTGTATGTTTCGAATCAAATTTACTAGAAGTTCCTAATAATACTTGGTGGCTTGATTCTGGTGCAACTACTCTTGTATCCACTGTGTTGCAGGGATTTCTTACGATCCAAACTAAAAATCCAAATAAGGATTTCTTGTTCATGGGAAATCGTATGAAGGCTCCAATTGAAGGCATAGGGACTTATCGTTTGATCTTGGAGACTGGACATCACCTTGATCTATTACAGACTCTTTATGTTCCTTCAGTTTCTAGGAATTTGATTTCTCTTTCAAGACTTGATGTTTCTGGATTTGATTTTAAGTTTGGACATGGATGTTTCAATTTATATAAGAATGCTATTTTTTATGGTTCTGGTGTTCTTATGGAGGGTTTATATAAATTGAAACTCGATACTGTCTTTTCTGAATCCCTTCTTGCTATATATCAAAATGTTGGAATTAAACGTAGTTCACTGAATCAAAGTTCTGCTTGCTTGTGGCACAGGCGTTTGGGTCATATATCCAAAGAAAGGTTAGAAAGATTAGTAAAGAATGAGATTCTCCCGAATCTAGATTTTACTGATCTTGATATATGTTTGGATTGCATTAAGGGAAAGCAAACTAAGCATAGTAAGAAAGGTGCCACAAAAAGCACCCAACTTCTTGAAATTATACACACTGATATTTGCGAACCTTTTGATGTTCCATCTTTTGCTGGAGAAAAATATTTTATCACTTTTATCAATGATTTTTCACGTTATGGATATATCTACTTGCTAAAAGAAAAATCTCAAGAAACAGAAGCCCTCAAAGTGTACATCAATGAGGTTAAAGGCAATTAGATAGAAAGGTGAAAATCATTAGGTCAGATAGAGGTGGTGAATTTTATGGAAAATATAGTGAATCGGGACAATATCCAGGTCCATTTGCAAAGTTCCTCGAGGAACATGGCATATGTGCACAGTATATTATGTCAGGAACACCTCAACAAAATGGGGTTGCAGAAAGGCGTAATCGGACACTTATGGATATGGTTAGGAGTATGATAAGTAATTCCTCATTACCCAAAACTTTGTGGATGTATGCTCTTAGTACCGCTATGTATTTATTACACAGGATTCCTAGTAAGGCAGTTTCAAAGACTCTCTTTGAACTGCGGACTAGAATGAAACCTAGTTTAAGACACCTGCATGTTTGGGGCTGCCCAACGGAGGCTAAAATTTATAATCCACATGAAAAGAAATTAGATTCTCGAACAGTAAGTGGTTACTTTATTGGTTACCTAGAGAAATCTAAAGGGTATAGGTTTTACTGTCCAAACCATAGCTCAAGAATTGTTGAAACCGATAATGCAAGATTCATTGAAAATGGTGAAGTTAGTGGGAGGGTCGAACGTCAAAATGTGGAAATAAATGAGGTAAGGGTTAATGTTCCATTGCCCATGAATATGCCTACTTCCACACTAATAACAAATATTGTTCCTGTTGTCGAAGAACACTTTGACAATACTGAACAACATTTGAATGAAACACTCCAGGAAGGAACTAACTCACAAATATCTGACGCAAATGAACCACAAATAGTGCCATTGAGAAAATCTCAAAGAGAAAGAAAATCGGCTATTCCAAACGATTATGTGGTTTATTTACATGAGTCAGATTTTGACATTGGACTTAATAAAGATCCGGTTTCATTTTCACAAGCCATAGAAAGTACTGAGTCTGAAAAATGAATTGATGCCATGAAAGAAGAGTTAAAATCCATGGAATATAATAAAGTCTGGGATCTCGTTGAATTTCCAGAAAGTTCTAAAAGAATCGGGTGTAGATGGGTCTTCAAGACCAAGCGCAATTCAAATGGCAATATTGAATGATATAAAGCCAGACTTGTTGCCAAGGGTTATACTCAGAAAGGAGGCATCGATTATAAAGAGACCTTTTCACCGGTCTCAAAGAAAGACTCGTTAAGAATTATTATGGCTTTGGTGGCTCATTATGATTTAGAGTTACACCAAATGGATGTGAAAACTTCCTTTCTTAATAGAGACCTCGAGGAGGAAGTTTATATGGACCAACCAAAGGGTTTCGAAATTAAAGGAAAAGGTCAAATGGTGTGTAAATTAAAAAAAGTCAATATATGGGCTCAAACAAGCCTCACGACAATGGTATATAAAGTTTAATGATACCATAAAATCTTTTGGATTTAAGGAAAACACCGTTGATCGGTGTATATATCAAAAGATTAGTGGGAGCAAGTTCATATTCTTAGTCCTATATATTGATGATATTTTGCTTGCTGCTAATGATTTGGGCATATTACATGAGACGAAAGATTTTCTCTCTAAGAATTTTGAAATGAAAGATATGGGTGAGGCATCCTATGTGATAGGGATAGAAATATTCCGTGATAGATCACAAAGACTATTGGGACTGTCTCAGAAAGGCTATATCGAAAGAGTTCTTGAGAGATTTAACATGAACAATTGTTCAGCAGGAGTTGTTCCAATTCAAAAAGGAGACAAATTTAGTCTCATGCAGTGTCCAAAGAATGATGTAGAACGAAAAGAAATGGGGTCAATTCCTTACTCTTCTATTGTTGGAAGTTTGATGTATGCTCAAACTTGCACAAGATCGGATATTACTTTTGCGGTTAGAATGCTGGGATGATATCAGAGTAACCCGAGAATTGATCACTGGAAAGCTGTAAAGAAAGTTTTGAGGTACCTGAAAGGAACGAAGGGTTACATGCTCACGTATAGGAGATCCAACAGTTTGGAAGTTATTGGATACTCGGATTCAGATCATGGTGGATGTGTTGACACTAGAAAGTCCACTTTTGGTTACTTGTTCCTATTAGCTGAAGGAGCAATATCGTGGAAGAGTGCTAAGAAATTCGTCATTGCTACATCCACAATGGAAGCAGAATTTGTGGCATGTTTTGAAGCCACAATTCATGCATTGTGGCTGCGGAACTTTATTTCAAGACTTGGGGTTGTCGACACCATTACCAAGCCACTGAAAATTTATTGTGATAATACTGCAGTAATATTCTTCTCCAAGAACGATAAGTACTCCAAAGGTGTCAAACATATGGAATTAAAGTAATTTACTGTCAAGGATGAAGTTCAGCAACATAGGGTGTCACTTGAGCATATTAGAACTGATCTCATGATTGCAGATCTGTTAACCAAAGGTTTACAACCAAAGATATTTAAAGAACGTGTACATAGAATGGGTCTTGGTTGTACTTATGATTAATGATTTTCTTTATTATGTTTGGCACTCTGAGCTCAATTATGTGTTTCTGATATACTTTAATGAATTTCCTGTTTCTCATAATGGTGTACACATTATTGTTTTGAGATATTACAGGATAAGTCTCCATGAGACATTATTGTGGACCATAATGTTAAATGTTTTATAGCTTATGAACCTAGTATGATAAGTTACTAATGTTGTAGTATATGGAAGGGAGTATGTAGCACAAAATTATGTATGACTGCCATAACTTGCATTAGTGGTTTGTCATATTATGATATGTATGATGGACGTTATATAAGAGATTTATTTTATGTGCAACTAATGTTTATGTCGTTAAATATAAGTGTTATGTGGTCATTGGGCCAAGTGGGAGAATGTAAGAATTTTTATTATTCTTATGTGTGGCTCAATTAATGTAAAACCCATAACTAATATTTAATGAAGAATAAATCTCGTCCGTTAGATCGGTTACTCGATGGACATATCGGATTAAGTCTCAACCCCTATAAATTGGTCCTCCTTCCACCTATTAGGGTTTCCACTTCTTCTATATACTTTTCCATCATTGACGGCAGTGGTAACGTAAGGCTAGGGTAAGGAGGTAGAAATCAATTTCTAGAAACAACGCTTCCGATTTCATGATAATGTCTTCCGCATCAGGTATGTTTTTCGTATTATTTCCATGTAAGATTATTGTGTTCAAGATCTTGTGTACATTAAGTTAATCTTACATGATAAGCTTGAGTAGATTTAGAGGTTCATGGTAAACCTATCTTCTTTATGAAGTAGAGTTAATTATGAATGAAAAAGGAATTAGTTTTGGAGAATGGTACGTTTTATCATGTATGTAAGAAAAAATGATGAGCAACAAGAAATCAAATTGATAACATTTCCCGACTTTTGTCTTATTTTTTTGTTTTAAAATTGCGTGGTTTGTTTCCTTGGAATATACATGTGCTTTGTTAACAATAATTCTCTTTATTTTATATAATTATTGAATCTTTAGATAATATTTTTTGGGAAATCAAAATTTTGTAAGGTTTATCAAATTAACAAAAAATGAAGGGATTAACTTACTAAAAGTAGGAAATTACTACTTTAATAGAAGAGTCGGTTGAAGCAAGGATCGTCGTCCGTCCTTGCTACAACATTGGGTGTAGGTCCCACCTCAATTTCCTATGCAAGCTTTTTGAACTAACCAGTTTACTTTTGTAACAATGTGGGCCAGCTGAATTTATTTAAGTATCAATATGTCATGGTTTTGCTTAATAAGCTTTTTATTCAATTTATTATTAATAGTATTTAGGCTTAATACCTAGATAGCCTCTTAAACTTGACAGATTTTATAAGATAGACACTCAAACTTAGCTAGTGACCAGATAGTATCTTAAACTTGGCAAAAGTGTGTCTTTTAAACATCTCATGTTGACATGGCAAGTTGATTGTCTTGCACGCACATAGTAGCGCTTGAGAACCCAAATTGTGATTCTTTTTTTCCCTCAAAAAGTGTATGTAATTAATTTTTTACATTTCAAAATAAAAATATTATTCCGTGTGGGTCCCATAATTTCAATTACTCCTCCTTTAACTGTTTAGTATTGTCAGATTCTTCTCTTTGGATCATTAGCGTTGTTCTCCATTTTTACAAAGATCAAATACTTTTTCATAATTAGGTTATAACTATATTACAAAAAAAAAAAAACATAAAATTGAAGTAGGCTATCAAATTTTATGAAAGAAAACCCAATATACAAATAAATCTCCCAATATTTTCAAGTTTCATACTGTAAAAATCAAACATTGTACCCAATTGATGAAGTCATAATGAAGTAAAAGGTCTGAGGACTGAGGTTGAGGTCCAATTTTAAGTAAAGCTTTTAACTCATCATAACTAAGTTGAGTTATTTCTGGAGTTCAAGGTGGTAAATGGAGCACGAGTTAATGAGAGGGTCGGGGTTTTCTTGAGAAAGAAGATGGAAAAAGGGAGTTAGGGGAGCGTGTGGTGGGGGCGAAAGGGAGGTGGAAGGGAGAACTGCCTGAGTAGTGGATAGTGGGAGGATGGTTTATTTATTTTTCCCTTATTGCATTTTTTCTATATATGCTTTAGTTTTTTTTCCAATACTTTTTAGTTATATTTGTCAATTTTTTTCCTTTGAAATTACATGTGTCATTTAATAATTGGTCCACATAACACATTAGAAGTAAGTGTATTTCACACACTTAGCCTTATGTACACGGGTGTCTGAATGACACACTTCTATCAAGTTCAAGTGTCTATCTAGTCACTAGCTAAGTTTGAGTGTCTATCTTACAAAACCTATCAAATTTAAGGGGTTACCTAGGTATTAAGCCTAGTATTTATTTAACTGAGTGAGAAAAGTTCTGTTTCTCCCCCGCTCTCTCTCCATAGCTTTTTGTTAATTTTTAAAGTAGGAGCTCTATTTATATAACAATATGTCATGGTTTTGCTTAATAAGCTTTTTGTTCAATTTATTATTAATAGTATTTATTTAACTGAGTGAGAAATTCGATAAAAAGAAGGATAAAAAGTTTTATAAGCATACAAATATAGTGACATATTTACAATTGCAAGTTCTAAAAATATTCAAAAACCACACACTCGAAATTATACTTCTTTTACTAAATAAGAATTATCTTATATTATGAATTCAAAATTCGTTAAAAACTTAATCATTGATTTATCAATATTTTTACCTGTGTTTGGGCCCATGCATAGCACGAGATTTTATTATAACTAGAAACATGAGTTTCAGAAGTGGATCGTCCACGTGCCTACTTGCATAGAGGGGCAGTTTTGATATTTTGTATTTTTTTTTGTTTTAGAGATATTATACTCAATTGTTTTATGTATGTACTTTTTCTATCTTGGACAATTAAGTGCCTACTAGGTGACTTTAGTGAAAGTGTGGGTCCACCTTGGATTTCGAAGCCACGCGCTTTATTTGCACACTTCTCAAATGACTCCTCTGCACCATTTAAACATTTAATTGGCAATTTGGATTTGCATCTTTTACTTCTTTCTTTCTCCATAGCTTTTTCAGTGAGTATATATCCTACCTATTGTTAATATGTTAAATAGGTAGAAGAACACCGGTTAGAATTATTTTATAAAATTAATTTTAAATTTGAAATAAATATTTTATTAACAGACTTAATTTTAAAAGTTACAACTGGTTAAATGTTGTGATGAATAAGGAATAATATCTGAAGAAACAAGTATAATTAGGTAGAAGGACTAACTGTAATATTGCAGTAAAACTAATTAAATATGTTTATGAAATAAATTACTCTATTCTTATTGCAATGCTTAATATTCCGAAAATAAACTAATATAAGTAGGCATTTTCCAATGTATTAAGTTTCTAATTATAAAACTTCAAAATAGCCAATATAATTTATTATTAAATACATAATTATGATAGTTCACGTAAAAATAAAGATACAAAGAGTATCTTATACCACACATATAATTATATGTTTGTGCTATATCATACAATAGAGACATATAATTACCATACATATATGTGAAGTTTTAAAGATTATACTACCCCAGAAACATTTCCCAGAGTTTCTGCATTCCATGTACATAGATGTGAAGTTTTAAAGATTATCACGTTTTAGTCTAGGGGTACGGTCGTTAAAATGATGTTTACTGATTTTAAAAAGTAATTAAAATTCAATCAGTCTTGAAATGGTGGTTAAGATTTGATTAGCGGTTTAAAATGACAGTTTAAAATGATTATTAGCACATATCTTCAAAAAAAAAAAAAAAATAATAATAAGGTCACAAAACTTGAAACAAAGAAAATATACTATAACACAAATTAATATACTATAACACAAATTATTGAACTCTTGCTCCTAAAACTTTTATTTTACCACATGTAACTTTCCAGAAACATCATAAAGTATGTTGAAGGAGTCTTATTATTACATAAAAATAAAAATAAAATAATTAACATATATCGGCCCGTGCCGGCATGGGCTCCGGTATCTAGTTTATTTAGAAACCATGGAGCGCACACTTAGTAGAAAGGAATAGGTATGAAGTTGAGATTGAAAAGGTCGCACTGAAAAGACAAAGAGAATGAAGTTACCATGTGTCGGGTTAAAACTTAAAAAAGAAAATAAATGCAAAGAATTCTTTAGAATCGAGGAGATGCTTTTTGTCTTAGTGTCTCCTCATCCGTATCTTCTTCCAAATAGTATTTCACAAACATATTCCTCCCTACTATAACTCTATGACGATAATATCGCGAAAATGTTAATCTATCTTTATACCCCTCAAGATTAAAATTCTTAATTAATAAATACGGATAAATTTATAACATTTTCTATCCAACTTCTAGGACTTTGAGATCAACTATAATTCGTCACTTTGAGTTGTCGTACGTAATAGTCTTTTTAATTTAGATAATAATTACACTATTTGTTTTCCTCTCCAAGAATGTGTTGATGTGAAGTAGTTAAAGTCCAAGTTGAAAACATATTATAATCGTCGTCTTTAGTCCTCCATATATAATAAGTTTAGTCTATTAAGTTCATTTCTATAATAGTTGAAAAATACGCCAGCCCATATCTTCTTGCATTTTTATCGTCTTTATGTTATTAAAATAAATAGCAATTTTTAACGTGTCATATTCGTATAGAAGCTAGTGTTATTTTAAAAGCATGAATATAAATGTTAGTTGATCAAAATATCATTTAAATATTAAACGATTTTTATGTTCTTTTAGTCTAATTCTACTATATTTCTATTGACTGTTTTGGTAAATACAAAAAGTGTCACAATTAAATATAGAGTTTAAAGCAAATACTAAAAATTAAATCTGGTTGGTGTATAATTCTCGCGATTAACAGAGCAAGGGTAAAGATCGCCAGGCCAGCCATTAATAGTGTGAGAATCAGAGTTGTTAGGTGCAGCACCACTTGCTTGCCCTTCATTCTCCACATCCGCAACATTGGCATTCCACCATTTTATTTGTTATGATTATTAATAATAATTATCTCAAATTATTTGTCATCTGGTTAATTATTTTTTTCTCCATTTTATTCATATTAAAAATTTGTCATTAGTGGAGATGACACATTATGAGTAGACATTTAATGAAGAGAGATTATAACTTAAACGTAAATAAGAGTAAAGTTAGTCAAATACCCTTCTTAGTTAATATTTTTTAAGGGGTGTGTAAATAAAACAAAAAACGACAAGTAATTTGAGACGGAGGGAGTAGTAATTTATTGATACATAGTCAAAGTGATTTTTGTGTGATAAACTTTAAGTTGGACGGCTTTTTTTTAACAAAAATAGAAAAGTGATTTTTGTGTGACTAACTTTAAGTTGGATGACTTTTACATAGCAGAAAAGTATTTTTGTATGAAAAAACTTAAAGCTAGTTGACTTTTATGTAACAAAAAATAGAAGTCACTTTTCTGTGGTAAACTCAAAGTTGAATGACCATTGGTTAGGATATTTTTATGGGAATCAATACGGATAAGCTTAAATAAAATAGAAAGATGAGGAAAAAAACAAGAATATCAGGTAAAAACATAAAGAATAATGAGAAGTATTAAGTGGATACGTCAAACAATATTTTTGTACCTTATAAAATAAATAATATATAATTTCAAACAACATCACTTAACATTAGAGAAATTAACAGGAGGTAACGTGCGAGACACGTTAATAGAGAGTAGTTATTATAAAATTGGGAAGACCTTAAGTGAAAAGTTAGATTACAAAAATGCCTATAAAAATTGAATGACGCTTTTATCCTTCAAAAAAAAAAATTAGCCTTCAATGTTTTGTACAAAAATGTAAATATACACTTCTAAGATCAAACAACAGCTCGAGTTCAGATCGTTGAGTCAACGGGAAAACAACAAACCCCCACTCAAAACAAAGCTCCAATGGTGGATGTGAATACCCCCTCTTCTTCGAGACAGAGTGGGGTCTCGAAGAGGTTAAGTATGATGTATACCCTTCTAATGATGCAGTCCGGTCGGGTTGTAAGCCCTAATTCTAGAGTGAGTCCCAATCTAGATTCAACTCATGTAGTTGACCCATTAAGTGCAGTGGAACCTCCTTTACCAGATCCTGGTGGTGAGGATGAACCAGAGATTACTACAGCTGCACCTTAGGTAAGTTTCTTCACTAAGAATAGGGCTGCGTCAAATGGCCTTAAACTTGATTACATCCCACCGCAACCCATTAATGGAAAACATGTTGTCCAATTAGTTAAGGAAGATGTTGAGAGGGTAGTGAAGAAGTGGGATTGCTTTTTAATTGCTTACTTTATCAGAGATGTACATGGGTATAATGCTATGAATCGATATGTTAATCAATTTTGGGCTAATGGAGTTACTCCGGATGTATTCTATCATGAGGAGGGATACTATGTGATACGATTTGATTCAATTGCTGACATGAATGAAGTTCTCTTCTCCGGCCGTTATATGATTAACAATAAACCAATTATTCTTAAGCCCTAGACCATGGATTTTGACTTCTCTAAAGAATTCCCCACAGAATTGCCTCTTTGGGTGAAATTCCCAAAACTCCCTACGTCTTGTTGGGAGAAAGAATCACTAAGTAGAATTACTAGTGTTATTGGTGTCCCTATCTACACGGATGAGTGCACAGCTAGACAATCTCGAATATCATTTGCTAGGATGCTTATTGAGGTGAATATCACTAAGCCCCTTCCTGATGAGATAACTGTGCTAGATCCAAATGGTGTAGAATTTGAGGTGGATGTGGAATATGACTGGAGGCCTCAATATTGTGCTAAATGCTTAGAAGTAGGCCATAGATGCCCATCCAGGAGAAACGAGAAACAAGAACCTCGAGCCCCAAGGGCTCAGCCAAGAAGAAGGAATGGCCCCAAGAAGCCTGTCCAATAATGGCGGACTACAGGGGTGGTCCTTGCCCCTATTCCAGCTCCTGTTATACTTGAACAACAACAAGAGATGGTGCAGCTAGTAGCCCCACCACTTGTAGTAACTAAGAACCAAGATGGTGATAAGCCTTGCAACCAGGATGAGATGAGTAGTCAAACTGAGATGCAAGCAGCTGCTAAGAATCCACATGACAGAGGGAAAATGACTCAACCTACAGCCAACCTACAGCCCTGCAAAGCCCAGGGTATTTGTCAAATTTCCTTGAGTTAAGGTTTTGTCCAAAAAAGAATGGGTTTGATGTGATAGTTAGAGGAACCAATGATCAGGTGCATCATCCACCTGAAAAATGAGGACCCTAAAAGCCCATATAATGATTTGGTTGGTGTGGAATGTAAGAGGGGTAAATAAGTGGCATAAGCAGAAAGAGTAGAAGCTGTTTCTGAGTAATAAACATATCAAACTTGCTGCAGTATTAGAAACTAGAGTTATGAGTCATAAAGCCCCTAAGGTGTTAGCTAACATATTTCCTGGATGGGGTGCACTAAATATTTACCAAGAAGCTGTTAATGGGAGAGTTTGGATAGTATGGGACCCAAACTTTTGTACTGTTTCCCACATCAGAGCTACACCTCAATCAGTTCATTGCCTTGTTACTGGGATTTCTTATCATATTACTTGCCTATTTACTGCTATATATGCTTTCAACTCTCTAGATAACAGGAAAGGTTTATGGGCTGAATTGCTGGACACATGACAAAGTGCTAGAGATTTTAATGCTGTTTTGCACCCTAATGATAGAGTGTCTGGGGCTCCAGTTACTGTGGATTAGATTCAGGACTTTACTGATTGTGTACAATTACTTAACTTGAGTGAACTACCTTGGAAGGGGAACTACTACACATGGTCTAATAAACAAATAGGTGCTGACAGTAGATAGAGTATTTGGTAATATGGAGTGGATGATGAAATGGGGTCATGTGACCACTAATTATGAATTGCCCAACATGTCTGACATGCTCTAATGCTGTTTAAATAGAAGATGTCAAGTGGACAACTAAACCTCCTTTTAAATTTTTCAACATTTGGGCTGATCACAGTAAGTTTCCTCAACTAGTCTCAGATGTATGGAAGAAACAAGGCTCTAAAGTGGAGATGGCAAACATTTGGGATAAACTCATGATGTTAAAATCAATGTTGAAGAAACTCAACAATGAAGAGTTTAAGAATACTACTTCAAAGCTTGCACTGGCTAGGCAAGACCTGAGTAATACACAAGACCAACTTGCTAGAAATTATACAGATACTTTGCTCCTCAAGGAAAGGAAAGGCAACTGCTACAAGAAATTGTAAAATGTTCTAATGTTGAAGAAAGTGCTCTCAGACAAAAATCTAAAGCTAGGTGGATAAAGCTAGGGGATGCAAATAACAAATACTTCTCAGCTATGTGTAAAGATAGAACCTCAAAGAAATTTATGCTTGAACTCACTTCAATGGCCGGAAAGAAGCTTACTGATCCAGCAGCTATTAAAGAGGAGGTGACATCATTCTATAAATCCTTGATGGGGTCTAGTGCCTCAAACCTACCAGCTGTTAATATACTCACCATGAAGAAAGGACCTCTTCTCACATATGATCAAGGAGCTACTCTATGTAAAGAAGTAACTGATGCAGAAAATTTTGAGGCTTTAAATAGTACTGGAGATGATAAAGCACCAGGGATTGATGGATTCAATGCTCACTTTTACAAGAAAACTTGGAGCATTATTGGAAAGGATGTGCAGGCTGCTGTGAAGGACTTCTTCATAACGGGTAAGCTTTATAGACCAGTGAATTGCACAGTACTTACCCTTAGTCCCAAAACAGCGAGCCCAGTGAATATTAAAGAGTACAGACCCATTGCTTGTTGCACTATCCTATACAAGATCATAACCAAAATATTAGCTTCTAGAATGCAACATATCATGCCTTCTATCATCAATGAAGCTCAGTTTGGTTTTATCATCCAGATAGCCAAAGAGATTACTTTTATGTGTAATATGAGAGCTCCTTTAGGAATTAGAACTAAGTTACAACACCTATTATTTTGAAGATTGTTAGCATTAGGTACGGTAACTTTTGAGTTTCCTGCTTGGATGGCAAGTTGTGCTTAAGCTTGCTATGGATTTGTAATTATCCTCTTTGGTGATTAATACAATGTTAGTTACCAAAAAAAAAAAAAAAAGTTACCATTACATGGCTCCTATCACGTTCATAGAATCATAGTATGTATTAAATTTAGGCATTTGTTTTATTAATTGCAGTCCTTTGATTAACTTTTCTTAACAACTTAATTTATTATTATTATTATATTAATGTACAGTGTATGTGTTAGCTTGTAAAATGTATATATACCATTTTGACATTTAATAGTGAAGAAATCTAATAGTCACTTTGGTGATTTTCCACTGCCTAATTAATGTTATATTGTTTATTCCCAATCCCTAATTTGTTGTATTAATAACGCTTCGATGAACCATAGATCCACAACGACGGATTATTTCATGGTTAAAGTTGGACGAAGCAACTGTGAGATTTTAACTGCATAATTCAGATTACCATAGATGAGGTAAACATACTTGCCTTCCTTTTCACTGTTCATAGTTAGTTAGAGGTATATTTACAGTTTCTGAAACTTTACTCGGGTTAATCTTTTCTTTCTGTTTTTTTTTTGTCAGTTTTATCTTATGTTTTGTAATTCTCTTTAAACTCTTTGAAAGGTCTGTATCACCATTTTGAATCCTCTCATGGCCATAACCAACATGTTTTTTTATAAAGACGCGTTTATTTATAATATTTAACTGTTTTTTTGCTCAATTCACAGATGAAAAAAATCATAATTTCAAATTAGACAAAGGATACTTATACATGTAAGTATGATTTATATATATATATCAATTTCAGCAATTATTATCTCCGTCACAAATAACTACAATTTCTATGTCGGTGTACACCATGAAATTGACACTAAGAGCCCGTTTGGATTGGCTTATAAGTTGCTTATAAGCTGTTTTCAGCTTTTTTGAGTGTTTGGCTGGCCAGCTTAAAGTCATTTTGTGTTTAAAATAAGCTCAAAAAAATAATTGGACCCATTTGACTTAGCTTATCTAAAGCAGTTTATAAGCTGTTTCAGCTTATAAGCCAAAAAAAAAATAAGTTAGACTACCCCAATTTTTTTTTTTTAGCTTATAAGCTGCAAACAGCTTACAGGCATAAGCCCATCCAAACAGGCTCTAATCTACTACACACCCTAAGGAACGGATACATAGATCGAATTGCTGTACAACTTCTATAAAATGATACTTTCATTCGGTAACAAGTTCTTGATATGTATGCAATTATAAAAAGGAGGCTTCAGTTTTTAAATTATGAGTTGTTGACATTTAAGAAAGGGAGTTTCTGTCAAGTTGAGTATACATTTTATATATAATAAGAACTGCATAATTGAAGTAGCATTATCCGGATTCATGTGATAGCAAATTTCCAGTATAATTATGCTTCGCAACAACAATAAATATCAATCAAATAGGCTCACCATTTATCAGTTTGAATCTGCATTTTTCCCTTCAATTTCTGTGCAAGCACACTTATTATATTTTTGTAAAACGTTTCTAATTGGCTTGGAATACACGTGCAATGTTGTGTGTGCCCAGAGACTTACAAGGTCATTTTCTCCACAAATATATCAAGAGATAAATTACAATGTATCACTGTAAAAGTAGGCATTCATTAGAATACTAATTAAATTGAATGGTCAATGGCAGATTTATACTTTATGCATCTAAAATTGAAGAAAATTTCTCAAATTGAAAGTGAATTTGCTTTGTCACCAAAATTAAGATGCTTCAAAGTAACATAAATGATATAAAATCTAATACTTAAATATGAACAACATTAAATTTGTCTTTCGTGAAATGAAAGGGGAATAACAATAAAGAGGAAAACATATAATTGAACTTGGACACGAATGTAACGCTCTGTAAAAGAGAGATTTTCAGTTAGCTTTTAAAACTTTGCACGTCAGTAATATTCCTATTTTATAACTCAAAACTTTAACGTATATATAAATTTTATAATTATAATACTGGTAGGGGACGAACGTGCAACGCACGTTCCTAAAAACTAGTTAGCTTACAAGAAGGCTAGTCGTAGAAGCAAAAGAATAGAGAGAATAGAATCTACAAACTATTTTCCCAACCTTTCAAAAATATTCTTGATCATCTTATTCAAGAAATACGAGTTTCTTTATAAGGTACTCCATACTTGGGACTCGTTGTACTCAGTGGCAAATCCAAGGTTTTCACTCAGGAGGTTCGAAAAAACAATAAAAGTTAAATATAAAAATAATGTTATCCATGAGAATCAAATTTAGGACACTAGAGACAATTGAACACCTGAGCCGCTTGAGCTAACCTCTTGCATTTGTTCAGGGTATTCAAAAGTTAATATCTATATATAATATAAAGCTAGCATAGATAAGTGATGTGACACCTCTCTATGGCATAGAAGAGCATTTATATTTTTTTTGGCATTTTTTCTATTTTTTCCTCATTTATGTGCTATGTTAAAAAGCTCAAAAGTCAATTCTTTAACTCTCTTAATTATGTTAAACAGACTATATAAAAAAATTAAAATAAAATAATTCTGGATATACTACTCAATTAAATGAGGGAGACATTTAATCAATTAAATGAGGAAGACATTTAAGAAATTAAGTTACCAAGACCATTCATATTGCAGGAACTCTTCTTTTCGTTTTCCTCCTACTAAATAAATGGAAGGGAAAAACGTGATATTGCAATTTGTAAACCGAAACAGCCTGCGTTTCCTCTAAAATTGATTTCATTAATTCTCTCATTATTACTTTAACTATAACGTATAGGTGGATTGCATATAATTCTAATTTGAACCCAAAAATCAAATCTTTCATTTGGCCTCTGTAAATGGTATTGCCAATGCTCCTTTTTGTTGATGGGTAATAGCGTTTTTCAGGGAATATGAAAAGCGAGACAGCGGATTAGATGTAGTATATTTCTTTTCACTTGGTGCAGCTCTCGGGAGCTGAAGTTTTTTTTTTTTTTTTCCCCTCCCATTTTTGGAGGATCGGGAGCTGAAGTTAGTAAGCTAAGTGAGTGGTTTTTTTTTTTGTTTTTTTGTTTTTATTATTTTTTATTTTTTATGATGAGCATTAGAGGGTCATTTAATCAATTCACCCATAATTTTTTTCATTGTTGTGCGGTTATGCCTTCAAAACTCTTTTTGGGGTAGAAGACACAAACTATAATTTGTAATTGATGCATTGTTTATCTAAGAATGGAGTTGTCGTTTACGCAGTGTAAACATGAATGACATGCTTGATTGTTATTTTTTTTATCAGTTTTATTTGAATATTTACACCTTCATATTAGAGTTGTAATACTTATTTAGTTTTTGAATTATGCATGAGGTTATTTTCATAGTGGCACTGAGTATGTTAAAATAGAATTGGTTTTTTTTTAACTTTCTATTTTTCTTCAACAGTACTGTTTATTGAGAAAATTGAAAATTGACGACCTCTAACTTTTCATTCCCCTCAACCCTAAACCCACAAGGGAAGAAATATGTAGGAAATATGTCCTCTTTTTGCCTTCTCTCTCTCTCTTTTTTGTATTTTATTATTGTAAGAATAAATTCTTTAATTATTACTATTTAAACTCTGATCACACTTTTTAATATTTCGGTGTTTTCTATTCTTTATCAATGCAAGGGATTCCGAATATTTTCTTTTGGTTTTCCACCCGGTGTCCCGTACCTGCATTGGAGTCCGGTTAAATCTGGATTCACGTCGTGTAGTGCCCATTTGGGGGAAGCGATTCTTATCAAGGATTTTTTCATACTCGTAGCTCAAACCCGAGACCTCTGGTTAGGGAGGAGCAGCTCAATCTGCTGAATCAAATCCTTTGGTCGTTAGGAATCCCGAATCTCAAGTACTACTGCTTCAATTTTTCCAACTCTTAGATATCTTTGCTTTGTGCTTAGGGGGTTTTACTATTTTTGGATCTTGATTTCTTATGTTTTTTTGTTTTAGGCCAATGCTTTTAGTGAGAAGTCCAAGGTACAAGTACGTGATTTAATTAACGGAAAAGGGCCAAAATTATCCTTGAACTTTGGAAAATAGTTCATTCATACCCTTCTTTATACTTTAGAGCCAATTATACCCTTACCGTTATATTATGGGGTCAATTATACCCTTATGTCTAACAGTTGCCACGTGGCATCATTTCAACCCTTCAAAATTATTTTCCCCTCAAATAGTGGACTCTTTTTTTTATCCGGAAAGAGTAACGTGTAACGAGAATATATTTCATTGTGATCTATAAACTTTTTCTTTAGACGGTGTGTCATGAAGTACGTAGCCAAATTTAAATAACTTCTCTGACCTGACCAATCTGAAAATATTTTTAACTAATTGCAACAAGGATCATTTGATTACTGATCATGAGTTGGACATGTTATGTTATGACCTGCTGCAAAAATACACTTACATAATTCAATAATTTATCCAATCCAAGGATCAGGACTTCGGACATGCTATTTGAGGGGAAAATAATTTTGAAGGGCTGGGATGATGCCACGTGGCAGCTGTTAGACATAAGGGTATAATTGACTCCATAGTATAACGGTAAGGGTATAATTGGCCCTAAAGTATAACGAAGGGTATGGATGAACTATTTTCCAAAGTTCAGGGTTAATTTTGGCCCTTTTCCGTTTAATTAATTTTTATTTTCTGCTATTTTTGTTATGTACTTCTTAATTTCTCCTTTTAAACTTTAGATTCATGACTTTCAATCATCAATAATAGAAAGTACTATGTTTTTCTATTTAATGTTTAAAATCAGATTTACATATCTAAAAATAACAGTAAAAGTTTTATGCACAGTGAAAAAATCAAAGCAGAGTTTCAGAAATTATGTAAACGATTGAACCCAAAGGAAACAATATTTTAATAACCGCGCGAAGCGCGGACCAATTGACTATTATGTATATAAACACAAAAAATTTACCCTATATATACAATGTAATTTTTTTACCGAGGTATTCGGGTGAACACCCTCCCACCCTCAAAATCCGCCCCTGATTGTACTTTAGAGTTAAATTTGTATAACTCTACTTGCAAATCAAAAAATATTTCCAGTAGAATAATATTCAGAAGATTATGGATTGCAAGACAGTCTGGCACTGTTAAAGTTTCAAAATCACAAAAATATCAATGCTAATCCGGAGTTTTTTGTCAGTTCTAAAAGTTGAATAAGAACAAAAGACTGTCGTTTTTCCTTCTTTTTTCCCTTTATAGTTAACACTAATTTATTTGGTTCTTGTCATCTTGTGCCTTTGTCGACTAAGAATAGCACATAGAATCTTAATGTCACTGCAGTTATAATTGATAAATTTCAAAATTAAATACTCCCTTCGAATAAAAAAGAGTGTTCACTTAACCTATTTTTTCTTGGTAAGAAAGAGTGTCCACATATAAAACAATTAACCTTATGTTTTCAGATTTGCTCAGATTTGCCCCTATTAAGTGATATGTGATTAGAGGTTTCAAAATGGGGTGACCCAACCCAACCCAACCCAGCCCAGCCCTAAAGAGTCAATGAATTAAATGAGCTCGGACGGGTTGGTCCTTTTAATTGAAGGACCAGCAAAATAACAGCCCGAAGCGGGCTGCGGGCTAAGACGGGCCAGCCCTTTTAAGTTTTTTCGTCATCCAAAATAATATTTTCGAAGTGATTTTTGCCACAATTTGAACATGAAACTTTTACAATATGGAATAGAATCTTCTACCATCCATTCTTGCGCAAACCCTTATCATAGAAGAAAAAAATTCAAGAGAACAAATAAAAATTATTATTGTTTATCACTGATTCAGATCACGTTCAAAAGAAATTAAACATAATATAAATTCTAACACTAAAAAGTATTACTCCAGTTTCTAATTTACTACTTAGTAGTAAGTACATTCTTTTGTCTCATTACTTTTTATCTTTTTATTTAATTTACATATATTTCTTAAAAAATTAATTAATTTATTATTCTTTTCTGGCCTCAAGGGCTGACCTCAGCCCAATCCTTGAGGCCGGTGGACCAAGAGAGGCTGGACTTTTGAGCCTCACTTCTATATGGGCCAAAGAAATCCTAACCCAACCCTACTTAAATAAAGGATTGGATTGGGCCAGCCTCGCGAGCCAAGCCCATACTGACAGCTCTATATGTGATCAAATCCCAATACCTATTTAATTAGGGACAGTTTATTCAAATCTGTCACAACCCAACCCCGTGGGCCGCGACTGGTGCCCTACTTGGACACCCAGACAGACAAACATATCAAATCGTAACACACTTATCCAAATCGAATCACATACAGATAACATATACTGGCACAATTGTCACACGCTGCCTTTAATTATATCAAACTGTCTCAAACGCATTTCAACACAACCATATATTTTTTTTGGTCACTACCCAGTGTAATCCCACAATAGTGGGGTCTGGGGAGGGTAAGATGTACGCAGCCTTACCCCTACCTGGGTAGGGAGGCTGTTTCCGATTGACCCTCGGCAACCCTCCTCCTTTATCCGGGCTTGGGACCGGCAATGTGAGCGAGCTCACACAGGCGGAGTTAACACAACCATATATATATATATATATATATATATATATATATATATATATATATATATATATATATATATATATATATATCAAAAAGCCGGCAAGGCTATCAAATGTATCAAAAGCCGACAAGGCTATCAAATGTATCAAAAGCCGACAAGGCTAACAGATGTATCAAAAGCCGACAAGGCTAACAGATGGCGCAACGGCCCAAAACATATACAAAGTGCACGCCGACAAGGCTGCCATAACGAACAGGGTCATACAAACACATCTGTACAGAAGTAGGCACACACACCCACAAATACGTCTACAGACCTCTAAACAGACCAACAGAAACATATGGCGGGACAGGGCCCCGCCGTACCCCTGAACAAATATATACATATGCATCGAACAAGTATATATACCAAAAAGTAGGCTCCGAAATAAGAGGAGCACTCCAAACAGCAGAAGAGGGTGTCCTAAACTGGTGAATCACCAAACTGTGCGTCTGTACCTGCGGGCATGAAACACAGCCCCCCGAAGAAAGGGGGTCAGTACGAAATATGTACTGAGTATGCAAAGCAGAAAGTACAGGAACAAATCTGAGGCATAAACGAAATAGTAGTACAGAACATAAGTATAAATCCAACATATCAAAATGTTTACTTTCAAAATATAAGTCATGCATAAGGTACAGAAGAATATGGTCGCCCGGCCGTCGATGGCGCCATAACACAGCATAACACCAGAAGGTTTCAAATCTCCGTATCCCCGTCACATATCACAACACAGCATAACACCAAATATAAGTGGAACCCGATCCTCTTATCGAGTAGCTCGGTGAACCATAAACACAGCATAACACCGGAGTATATCAAAGTGCGCACAATAACAGAACCGGCCCGGGAACCGGCGAAAGATATAACAAAACGCACGAGCAGAGTCATGAGTAACCATATGCATAAAATCATTATCATAGACTCAAATATAAGTAAATGACCATACTTGAAATTCGAAATGATAATCATACCAAATTCTTTCAAAAGTCGTCCGAATTACATAAAGGAAAGTCGCGGGACCCACGGACGGGTATTGACCCGAGTCGGGCCCGCCTATGGAAAATATACTCATTATATGCCATATAAACTTCTACAAAAATATTGAAGCAATCTGAGCCTTTCTGTGAAAGATATGGCGTTCACAAATTACGAAATTCTTTAAAGTGAAACCTTTTTATGCAAAGTTCGGAAAACGATTATTTCAAAGACATAATGGTTCATATTTCATCAAATCATACATAAGAGTGCCAAGGAATATATATAAGGATCATAACGTACTCAAATTTCAAATTTAGAATTTCCTCGAGGCTCGTAATGTAGCCTATTGAAAACTAAGGCATGCCAAAAGAAAGAAGGGTTGCGCTTTACATACCTTTAGCGTTTAGTCGTAGTATAACTTGTACTTGCTGCCCAAAAACACTTATCCTATATCAAGATATCAAGAGCTACAATTAGTCTACAAAGGAATTTAATACGTATTTTGACGCTCACAATCCCTTTCTAACATTTAAACGACGTTTCGTTCGCATTCAAACCAACTAGTGCTACAAGCTAACATTGCTAATCATTCTTTCATATATCAATCCAAACTTGTTTAACATGACTTAGGGGACTTTGGACAGCTTGCACATCATTCAAATCAGTCCCAAACTCACGGCCAAACAACACATACCACAATACCATTTTCACTTAGCAATTTTCCAGTTTTAACGTACAACGACAACAACACGTTTAATAACATTACTTTCACGATTCTTGGAACTGTTTTAGCATCATTTTTATTCTTACAACAACCCCCAAATCATTTAAATTTCAACTTGAATCATTGCACTTCACTTTCACTATATGTTCATAACAACATTCAACATTCAACATACACTAATTCACTTCTAACCTTAAAACAGTCCACAGTTTTGGACTGCTTGTATACTTCAACATGATTCGTTTCTTTAACACCTCAATTCACATATTCAACATGCATACAATACACCACAATGTCCATAACAACAATAATTAAAACATGGCACAAAACAGTCCATAATCCCTCTAAAACAGTCCCCTTACATGGCTTCAACACCATTCCAACAACTTCATGATTTTCATCCATTTATCCATACTACAACACATTCAATCCACTTCCAATACATGTACAAGAAGATTAAACATGATTCCATTAAAGCCTACAACACACGGCTCATTTAAATTTTAAGAAAAACAGTCCAATACCAACTTGCAACATCATAAACCAACTTCTACAATCTTTGTTCATTTACATATGTTGACACACATTCAATCCATCAACAATACATGCAAAATGAAACCAACCATGGCTTCACCAAGCTCACGGCTCACCCCCTACATCAACCACAACAACAATCCAACAACAACATGCATGAATTATACATTCAAATCATCATACTACACAAGAACAATGATCATTCTTACCTTACAACTTGTTCTTCCACCTTGGCCGAATCTTCAACCCTATTGAAAGGCTACACCTCCTTGTTTCTTTCCAACAACTACTACACGTTTTTATGCACTTGATGAGGAGTTGATTTGATGGAGAAACTGATTTTTTTTTATCAACTTGGAGAACCAAGTTCTGGCCGTGAGCTTCAAGGGCATGGATGGCATGTTTATGGTTTCTCCTTCACTTGAAACTTAATGGTGAATGTGTAGAACACTTTAGGGGTTTAATGGTGAGAAGGAAATGGAAGAGTTGGCCATTTTTTGGTGGTGGAACAGCCATGGAAGCCGTGGCTTTCTCTTTCTAGGGCTTGAGATGAGAGCTTCTCTCTCTTGCTCAATTTGTGGGATTGGGAAATGAATTGTGGCATGCAACTTTGGTCAACAAAGTTGGACATTTTGCTGCCCAAGGGGGTCTTACACGTCCCCCAACTCAAGCATGGGCAAAAAACAGTTTTTTGTTATGTGCTAGTGGACCCCACACGGCCACTAGTGCAAAATTTGTGAATATTTAAGTCTTAATCCCCACTTAATAATCCAACTTGCATCGTCCATATCTCTTTATCCCGATATCATTTTGACGAACGGTTTGTTGCGTTGCAAACTAGACTCGATGAACTTCATTTTAGGCTTTTGAAACATCTTAAAACTCCTCATATACTAGGAGATATGCCTCCTACAATATAGGCTAAAATGGGGTCCGAAATTTTACTGAAGTTGTTCCGATTCATTTCGTTTAACTTCTAATCCTCTTCCAACCTCATGTAACCTCTTATACATACATATACACACTTATATACATCAACAAAAATCCATATACACGTCTCGAAAGGTCCAGAGAATCACAATAACCTTAAACATAATTAGAGAACTCACAAAGCTTTGACGAAACTCCAATCGCAAAAGTATATTCATATCTTTTGTCCATCCTCTATATCATTACTAATAATCTCAAATACTTTAAAAGGTCACTCGCATTACCTCATATACATACTCATAGCGCGATTTCAAATCCTTTAGGTAACCGTGTCACCTTGGTATACTTAAGGAAACCATATATATAACGATATTCTTACTAACTCGATTAACTTTCCTTGAACCTTCTTACTCATTCTTTCTTGTTTTAATACAAGTAGCACAGATTATTATGGAGTGTAAGAAAAAATCACTTTTTTTTTTCTTGGAGTTAGTATATTTTCTTAAGGGGTGTGCCAATAGCTAAGTGGACACTCTTTTTTATCCGGACGAAATACCAAACATTAAAGGGATGAAAGTGACACAACTATGGATTTCTCAATATGCGCCCACCTTCAAGAGTTTTTTTTTAAAAAAAATTTTTTTATAACTTTTAACAAGAAAATAAGTAAATTCTGCAGTCAGCTGACATCGATTATCAACAGTTTTAGGGTAGTTTTGTTATTACCATTCTAACTCTGCCAAAAACAGAGAGAGGGGATGCTCTATATTTTAGGGCTATGTACAGAAAATACGTATACTCAGTTATTCACTATATAAAAAGGGTTGTCCCCACATACAGTAATAGATACCTTATATAATTTAGTCATTGATTGCTTAACTACCAAAAACCAGGTAAATTTTCTATTGATAGTGATTGATGCACACGAGACAAATTGCTTCATTTTACCTGAGGGCAAATGGAAAATGGCAAATGGTTCGAAACTCGGTGGGTAATTGACCTGCGCTATGGGTGTCTATAGCCTGGTTTTCCAGGCCCTAACTGGCCCGGTACCTTGACCAGTATGTCTGATATTTTCCTAGTCCGGCCCGGCCCACATGTTCAAACCTGACACCCATAGCCTGCCCCCTGCCCTACTTCAGTTAAATATCAGGATTTGAACCCCTGACGTGCCTATTGCGGTCGCCCTCGGGGCACGACATTTTCTGATTCTAGTGGCTAATTGTTTTTTTTTTCTTTTCCTTTTGGCATATTCTAAACCAGGATAAAAAGTCAGTTCATGTAGCTATAAAGACATAGGATATTAGGACATTGGTGACAAGAAACAAGGACGAAGCTTCGCAGTAATAAAGGTTGAAAAGGGAATTGTCCTCACTGAAAATGATATTTTTGAAAAAATATCTTGAGGAAAAAAAAGGAGCCCGCCACTGTCTCTGTAGCATATAAAAAGTAGCTACAGTACCCCCATCTAGTCATATTCAAATGGATGAGGTTGACGTATTCAAAATGTAGTTCTAATGCATTATTCAAAGCATGTGTCTGATTTCTGAGCTTGACTACCCCAAAAGAGACGAAAATTAAGGACCAGTCAAATTAGTAGTTGTAGAAAGCTGTCATCCTATAACAGAAATGTTCCTTCTTTTATTTGGTTTGATTCTTCAGAATTCCAATAACCCAAAGGGACCAAACAATTTCCATGAAACGATTCGCTAGTTTCTGTTTCTTTTCTTGCAATATAGTGTCATTGCTCTTCATATTTTCCACTGCATTAGACACGATATCTAAGGATAGCCCCATCAAAGATGGCCATACCATAGTTTCAGCTGGTGGCAACTTTGAGCTTGGATTTTTCAGCCCTGGAAATTCCAAGAATCGGTATATCGGTATATGGTACAAGAATCTACCTAAGGGCAAAGAAGTAGTGTGGGTTGCCAATAGAGTCAGCCCACTGAATGACACTTCTGGCATATTAACGATCAGTAGCAAAGGGATTGCACTACTCAATAGCACCCGAGACGTGATTTGGTCGTCGAATTCATCAACCCATTTGAGGAATCCGGTGGCTCAGCTTTTGGACAGTGGAAATCTTGTCTTAAAAGATGGCAGTGGTGTAAACTTAAAAGACTATGCTTGGCAGAGTTTTGATTATCCAGGCAATACTTTATTACCGGGCATGAAAATAGGCCGAAATTTAGCCACTGGCCTTTATTGGACTCTTTCATCCTGGAAGAGCAGCGATGATCCTTCTCCTGGAAGATATGTGGATCGCCTCGACACTAGTGGTTATCCACAAATCTTCTTGTGGGAAGGTCCGGTAATAAAGTATAGCTCGGGAATATGGAATGGACGTTTTTTTGCTGGCGGACCAAATTTGAAACCAAATCCTTATTATACATTTGAGTTTGTGAATAATAACAAGGAGATTTACTATAAATATGACCTTATTACTTCTCTTCCCACCAGGGTGGTCTTAAATCCGGCAGGCCTAATTCAACGATTCTTATGGATCGGACGGAACCAGAACTGGTTCCTTTACTCTACTGGGCAGATGGATAATTGCGACCGTTATGCCTTGTGTGGTCAATTTGCGCGGTGCGACATTAACGACTCCCCTTCATGCGATTGTTTGAGAGGATTTCAGCCTAAATATCAACAAGAATGGGATGCAGCAGATTGGTCTAGTGGGTGCGTGCGAAGAACTCCATTGGAATGTGGGACAAGTGACAGGTTTATGAAATACTCGAGTGTGAAATTGCCAGATACACGTCATTCTTGGTTCGATAAGAGCATTGGCCTTGAGGAATGCCAAATGTTGTGTCTGAAAAACTGTTCGTGTACAGCATATTCCAATCTTGATGTAAGAGATGGCGGGAGTGGATGCTTACTGTGGTTTAACGAACTCGTTGATATCAGGGAATATGCTGAACTTATGCAAGATCTCTATGTAAGGATGGCTGCATCAGAAGTAGGTAAGTCTCCTTATGTTGAATAAGATGTAGGAATTATGAAATAATTGCATCTTAAAAACGTGCTAAGCTGAATCATACGCAAGGTTTTCACAACTCATAATGAACCTTTTACAGGTTCAGGACAAATGGGAAAGACAAGAAAAGCAATCATTGCGATTGTATCAACAATTTCGGCAACCGTCCTTCTTGGTTTTCTATCTTGGTCCGCTATGCGGAGAAAGAAAAGGGAAAGAGGTTACAAAATTTGTCTATCATGTTTATTGTTTTTTTTTAAAATGGTGCAGCCTAGAACGTTGGAAGAAATGATTGAAATTTTCTATCTTTGATTTTATTAAGCATGGAGGGCTTTAAATAGCAAATTTGAAAACATAAAATCTGCAGAATAAAATCCAAAAGCCTTTAGTATCTCAACTACATTTTTCAAATAAAGACTCCTACTACCAAACTACTTATTTTTCCAGTAAATCAGCAAATAACAAAAGCAAATATTCAACAATGTTGAAAGTATATAGAAGTGCAAATAGGAAAAAACTACTATAATGTCTGTCTAGGCGGATGATTTTGGAAAATATAGTTGTTTCATTCACCTCATTATCTTTACAAAAGATTTCCATTTTACAGGAGAACGGGAAGGAAAGGACGATATGGAATTTCCTTTGTTTGATTTGATGACTATTTCTGCTGCAACAAATAATTTCTCATCTTATAATATCATTGGAATGGGTGGTTTTGGAACTGTTTACAGGGTAACTAGAATCATTTTCTGTCTGTATCGTAGTCAAATACATAAATGATGCCCTTGTGGCTTAGACGTCGAATGGATTGTGTGGCAGGGAAAATTATCATCTGGCCCCGAAATAGCAGTGAAGAAGCTCTCCAAACATTCTGGACAAGGTCTTGAAGAGTTGAAGAATGAAGTTGTTCTTATTTCAAAACTTCAACATAGAAACCTAGCTAGGCTTTTAGGTTGTTGTCTTGAAGGGGAAGAGAGGATGCTAATTTATGAATATATGCCAAACAATAGCTTGGACTTCTTCATATTTGGTTCAGTTCTCTTAACTCATTTGGTCAATAGATCCATCTTACCATATCAGCATTGTTCTGCTAACGCAAAATAAACTGACCATTCGGCAAATGAGAGCAGGAAGGGACAACTTATGTGGGAAGATCGCTTTCATATTGCTAAGGGAATATCAAGGGGGCTTCTTTATCTTCACCAGGACTCCAGATTAAGGATCATACATAGAGATCTAAAGACTAGCAACATTTTACTGGACAACAAATTGAATCCCAAAATTTCAGACTTTGGACTGGCTAGGATTATTGGTGAGGATCAAAATGAAGCAAGAACAAAGCGAGTAATAGGGACATAGTAAGTTCAATTAGCCAACTGATTGTCTCTTTCATCTTTACCTTCGCAAATCATTTAACATAAGATTAAACATTTTGTCTTTATGCAGTGGCTATATGTCTCCAGAATACGCAGTTGATGGGAAATTTTCAGTGAAATCAGATGTCTTCAGTCTTGGTGTTCTTCTACTAGAAATAGTAAGCGGAAGAAAGAACAGAACATTTCGTCATCCAGATCACCATCATAATCTTATTGGACATGTAAGCAAGATACAAATCCGAGATTTGCTTCGTCATTTCACGCTACACTTGTATTTTTTGCATATCATTGAAAGCTATACTTGATTTTGCCATAGGCTTGGTTATTATGGAATGGAGGGAAGGCTATGGAACTAATCGATGAATGTTTGAATGAATCGTTTGTGGAATCCCAAGTTTTAAGATGCGTTCATGTGGCGCTATTATGTGTTCAAAAAATACCGGTAGACAGACCACCAGTGGCATCCGTGGTTTTCATGTTGAGCCATGAAGAAGTGGCATTACCTCAACCAAAGGAGCCCGGTTTCTTCATAGAGAGGAGTACAGCTGAAACCGATGATTCAAATGAGAAAAGATGCGTCAGTTACAATGATTTGACATTAACAATTCTTGAACCAAGATAGAATTGGCGGAACCAGCAATTCTAGAATCTTCTATTGTCTAAAGGGGGTTGAACAGCTTATATACAATACATATATTCAATTCGCTGTACAGTATAATATTTTGAAGTAGGGGTTTTAATTAAATCCCTGTAGACAACATAGCTCCGTCCCTGAAGATACAGAGGGCCGGGCGGCGGGGGGGGGGGGGGGGGGGGGGGGGGGGGGGGGAGGGGGAGAAGTGATGACATTTCATGATGACAAAAGTTGTAAACTACCTTTCTTTCACGAGTTGATTTTTTCCCCCAGAGTAGCACCTGTTTCGAGCTATTACTTTCAATTAGATTGGATATTTATTACTGGACTTGCATTTATTAACATGCATACGCTAAACAATTGCGTATCTCTTTCATCAATGTGAGATTTATTAGGTCAAGGCTCGGGACCATTGTGTCAACTTGTGCAAATTGTCAGAACATGATGGAATGGACAAATAAGCTGTTACGCAGTATATAATGGATCATAATAGATCTGGAATGGCTAAATGATAACTTAAAAGGCATTGGACAAGTAATTAAGTTCAGCTATATATAAAGCTAAGATACAATGCCTCGACTTTGTTGGGCATTTATTTTGCCTCATGAGTAGAAATCAACATCATGTCCCGGGGGAGTGTTTCTTTACAATAACATGCATCTTATCTTTTTCCACATTTGTATCACCAAACAATGCTCGAGTTTTGAACAATTTCCTTTTTCTTGATTTTCCACTTGATGTCTGGTACCCGCTTTGAGGCCAACTAATTAGGATTAATTCTCACTTTGGCAAGTAAAATGCTCCTAGTAAAGGTGAGTCCCTGCTCGATGCTAAAAAACGGAACCTCTAGTTAAAGATTAAGGGGTACTTACCACCACATCCACAACCTCAGGCGGTAGTTCTAAACAACTTGGATATAAGCTAAATAGGATTCTTAAAAGCAAACAGGAACAAAGTTGATGCTCCTACATCCATATCATAATTCAGTGCTTGATTTGAAATATGAGTTATTTCACGGAATGATACTTGTACTTATTGAGCTCGCAAAGGTTACACTGTTCTTATAAGTCGACAAATTTGATATTTAGCTTACTGTTGATATCCAATTTTGACCCTCCTTTCTTCTAATTTATTTCCTTGAGCTTTTAATTTTATTGATGAACGAAATAGTAAATACTTTCCTTTCACTATTATGTTACTATTATTATTAATAAGTGTTGTTACTTTATTATTACGGAGTACTTGCTAATCATAAAATATAACTTAGATAATATTTTTATGACTTTATCTATGTTCTAGCTATTACTAAGTAAGATTATAATACTAAATTATATCTTATTTATTCTAGTTGTTAAATTTATTATCATGATATTAAAGAAACACCAAGGAATAAGGAAAATACCAACATTTCAGGCCCATAACGTAGGCCTATTCTGTCCATAAAGCACCCCAATTCCTGTACCTGCTAGCCCATTAAAAAACGACTCAACCCATAAGTGCTTCAACTTGTTTTCTAACAAAACCAGCTGCTACGCACGCCTGTATCTCTTTTTTGTCGGATTCTACACAGAAGTCCAAGCTTTCACAGCCATGGTAGAGGTTCTGATTTTTTTTTTCTATACTGAGAGAAGAGAGTCAAAGAGCAGAGGTTCAACTTCAACCCTCTGAAAATGACTCTTTCTGCCACACTTTGAACCGTTCATTAGCTTCTAAATCACTAACCGTAGCACTCTTCTTCTACCTATAACTAAATACTACCTTAAATCCTCAGCCGAAACCACATTTTTAACATCTTGGAACACCCCCACACCAAATACAATCTCTACACATTTTTAATTTCTAGAGTTCCTCCTTCTGTCTTGGTTGGACTTTAGCCGCGACAAATATTTCGAAACTCATTTGTGTCCAGGTTCGGATCTGTTCATAATGAGAAAGTAGATTCGAGGCCCCGACGTACTGCACTAACAAAAGGTCTGTGTCTTCTCTTTTACTTCGATTCGAAAATTTCTCATGTGTTCATGCTTTGTTATGTGTGTTCAAAGTGTTGGTTTTCTTTGGATTTTTATATGCGAAAAATACTCGTGTTTTCTTCCTGATTTTTTATGATACTTAAAAGAGATATGGGTAAAATATACACCCCAACTATCCATTTTTTTCGCAACAAGGCTGAGAAAATTACCTAAACTATCATTATCTAATTTACAAAATACACCTCAAACTCTTGAATGACATGTGATCTACACTCTCCATTTTATATAAAAATATTGATTGTACACGTGGATAGATAAAGTCATAATGACACCTACATGAAAATTAAAAATATATATTTATTTCAAAAACCAAACTGAAAAATAATAATTTTTGTAAAAAAATATCCAAAATTATAGAAAATAAAAAAATAGTTTAAAAAATAGAAAAGTTATTTTTTTTAAAAGAAAAATGAACTTTTCCATTTTTTAAATCTTTTTTTTCTGATTTTCTAAATTTTGTGATTTTTTTTACAAAAAATATTATTTTTTCATATTTTAAAAAAAATATTATTTTATAATTTCCATGTAGGTGCCACCATAGCATTACTTATGCCATGTGGACAATTTTTTTGAGAAAATTTCAGCTTATCTTGCCTTTTGGAGAGTGAGTTCACGCATTTAGTTCAGGTGTGTTTTGCAGACTCGATAGTGATAGTTTAGGTATGAAACTAAAAAAAAAAGTGACAGTTAGGGTGTGTTTTTGACCCTTATCTCTACTTAAAACGTAAGATATTGAACCTGTATCTAGTAACTTAATTTGTCCATTACATGTCATGTATTTAGGTTTGATATCTGATCTGTTTTGCTTAAATTAACTATCAACTTTATTGTGAGTGTTACTCGTCGAGTCTATGAAAGCGTAGATGTGAAAATATATGTTATCCTTTCATGTGCTTTTCTTAGACTACTTGTTTTAGAATCTGGATTTACTAGTTTATGACTTTAATCTGCCCTTTTAGTTATTGTAATATGGGAATATCATTTAAGGCTAAGTTGTCAATTAATTCTTGATTGACTATTGTGTTTGAATTTGAAAGAAGTCTGATGTTGCATTAGGAAATATTATTGATACAAGTTTGATGTCCTCTTTCACTATCATCTGACGAGTATGTATTTTAGGGAGTGTAATGAACCTATAATAATTATCTTTGGCATTTCAAATAGAGATGAAATTTTGTGTTTGAAATGATTAGCTTCACTTAACAATCTGTTAGCATGAGCTGGTTTTCTTATGTTTCCTATCATTACGATATATAGGATAATTAGTACAATATTACTAGCTATATGATTTTTAGTTTGGTTGTTTCATTTCTCATGCCTGCTAAAGATTTGGTCCCTCTTCTAATTCCCCTGTTATAGAAAAGTATGTGTCTAATAAAATCTATATCATGTGGTACTTCTACTATAAATATGTAGCAAATATAGCAGTGACATTTTGAGACAAACTCTTTCATGTAAATGATTCATGCACAGTGAAAAAATCAAAGCAGAGTTTCAGAAATTATTTAAATGATTGAACTCAAAGGAAACAATATTTTTAAATATTTCTCAAAATAAAAGAAAATGTTAATTGTATATATACAACTAAAGGTCTCAAATTTTTGTTAAAAGTATTTGAATACTTTAGAACTACATAATCATGGAGAGAGTTTGAATACGCGATTATCAAAATTTTAGGTTTGTTTATTTATTGAATTTCTTTTTGTATTTAGATATTCAAAGAAAGATCATCATTTCATAAATTTTATAAGGTTTTAATAACCGCACGAAGCGCGGACCAATTGACTAGTATGTATATAAACACAAAAAATTTACCCCATATATACAATGTAATTTTTTGCCGAAGTGTTCGGGTGAAGACCCTCCCACCCTCAAAATCCGCCCCTGGTTGTACTGTAGAGTTAAATTTGTATAACTCTACTTGCACATCAAAAAAAATTCCAGTAGAATAATATTCAGAAGATTATGGATTGCAAGACAGTCTGGCGCTGTTGAAGTTTCAAAATCACAAAAATATCATCAATGCTAATCCGGAGTTTTTGGTCAGATCTAAAAGTTGAATAAGAACAAAAGACTTTGTCATTTTTCCTTCTTTCCAATTTTTTTTGAGAAGGTAACTGTTAAATTCTTTCCAATTTTATCTGTTAAATTTTTAAAGTTTCACACTGAACAATTAAAGAACTGTTAATTAGAGAAATTTCAATTTTTGTGCGCAATACATGTTTTAGTTAAGGTAACTACAAATATGGTGTATTCTCTCATTCAAATTATGCATAGTGATGTGTTTTTTTTAATTGACATTATCACAGTGTGGCACCTTAAGTAATAAAAAAAATAAAGTAGGAGTAAAAATAAGGCATATAAAGACTTGTAGTACATGTCACAAACTTCAAACAAGTTAGTCAAAGGGATTTTCTATTATAAAGTCAAACTTGAAAGTGCCTTAATATTTTTAAAACACCTAGAGGGAACAATAAAAGACAAATATAGGGGTAAATTTGGAAGAGGAAACCTTTAGTCGACAACCCTTAGTTGTAATGTAACCAAGGACTCTAACTAAATACTACAAAAAAGTTAGATTGGATAAACACAAAAAATCTACGCTATATATATAATGTAATTTTTTACCGAGGTGTTTGGGTGAACACCCTCCCACTCTCAAAATCCGTCCCTGGTTGTACTGTAGAATTAAATTTGTGTAACTCTACTTGCACATCAAAAAATTTACCAGTAGAATAATATTCAGAAGATTATGGATTGCAAGACAGGCTGGCGCTGTTGAAGTTTCAAAATCACAAAAATATCAATGCTAATCTGGAATTTTTTGTCAGTTCTAAAAGTTGAATAAGAACAAAGACTTTGTCATTTTTCCTTCTTTTTTTCCCTTTATAATTAACACTAATTTATTTGGTTCTTGTCATCTTGTGCCTTTGTCGACTAAGAATAGCACATAGAATCTTAATGTGACTGCAGTTATAATTGATAAATTTCAAAATCAAATACTCCCTCCGGATCAAAAAGAGTGTTCACTTGGCCTTTTTTTCCTTGGTAAAAAAGACTGTCCACTTATAAAACAATTAACCTTATGTTTCCAGATTTGCCCCTATTAAGTGATGTGATTAAATCTCAATACCTATTTAATTAGGGACTATTTGTTCAAATCACCTATTTTCTCTTTCTTGGAGTTAGTATTTTCTTAAGGGGTGTGCCAATGACTCAGTGGACACTCTTTTTGATTCGGAGGAAATACCAAACATTAAAGGGAAGAAAGTGACACAACTATGGATTTCTCAATGTGCGCCCACCTTTAAGAGTTTTTTTTTTTTTTTTTTTTTTATAACTTTTTAACAAGAAAATAAGTAAATTCTGCAGTCAGCCGACATCGATTATCAACAGTTTTAAGGTAGTTTTGTTATTACCATTTTAACTCTGCCAAAAACAGAGAGAGGGGATGCCCTATATTTTAGGGCTACGTAGAAAATACGTATATTCAGTTATTCACTATATAAAAAGAGTTGTCCCCACATGCAGTGATAGACACCTTATAACTACTGGCATACGAATGTAGTCTAATTAATAATTTAGTCATTGATAGCTCAACTACCAAAAACCAGGTAAATTTTCTATTGATAGTGATTGATGCACACGAGACAAATTGCTTCATTTTACCTGAGGGCAAATGGAAAATGGCAAATGGTTCGAAACTCGGTGGGTAATTGACCTGCGCTATGGGTGTCTATAGCCTGGTTTTCCAGGCCCTAACTGGCCCGGTACCTTGACCAGTATGTCTGATATTTTCCTAGTCCGGCCCGGCCCACATGTTCAAACCTGACACCCATAGCCTGCCCCCTGCCCTACTTCAGTTAAATATCAGGATTTGAACCCCTGACGTGCCTATTGCGGTCGCCCTCGGGGCACGACATTTTCTGATTCTAGTGGCTAATTGTTTTTTTTTTCTTTTCCTTTTGGCATATTCTAAACCAGGATAAAAAGTCAGTTCATGTAGCTATAAAGACATAGGATATTAGGACATTGGTGACAAGAAACAAGGACGAATCTTCGCAGTAATAAAGGTTGAAAAGGGAATTGTCCTCACTGAAAATGATATTTTTGAAAAAATATCTTGAGGAAAAAAAAGGAGCCCGCCACTGTCTCTGTAGCATATAAAAAGTAGCTACAGTACCCCCATCTAGTCATATTCAAATGGATGAGGTTGACGTATTCAAAATGTAGTTCTAATGCATTATTCAAAGCATGTGTCTGATTTCTGAGCTTGACTACCCCAAAAGAGACGAAAATTAAGGACCAGTCAAATTAGTAGTTGTAGAAAGCTGTCATCCTATAACAGAAATGTTCCTTCTTTTATTTGGTTTGATTCTTCAGAATTCCAATAACCCAAAGGGGCCAAACAATTTCCATGAAACGATTCGCTAGTTTCTGTTTCTTTTCTTGCAATATAGTGTCATTGCTCTTCATATTTTCCACTGCATTAGACACGATATCTAAGGATAGCCCCATCAAAGATGGCCATACCATAGTTTCAGCTGGTGGCAACTTTGAGCTTGGATTTTTCAGCCCTGGAAATTCCAAGAATCGGTATATCGGTATATGGTACAAGAATCTACCTAAGGGCAAAGAAGTAGTGTGGGTTGCCAATAGAGTCAACCCACTGAATGACACATCTGGCATATTAACGATCAGTAGCAAAGGGATTGCACTACTCAATAGCACCCGAGACGTGATTTGGTCGTCGAATTCATCAACCCATTTGAGGAATCCGGTGGCTCAGCTTTTGGACAGTGGAAATCTTGTCTTAAAAGATGGCAGTGGTGTAAACTTAAAAGACTATGCTTGGCAGAGTTTTGATTATCCAGGCAATACTTTATTACCGGGCATGAAAATAGGCCGAAATTTAGCCACTGGCCTTTATTGGACTCTTTCATCCTGGAAGAGCAGCGATGATCCTTCTCCTGGAAGATATGTGGATCGCCTCGACACTAGTGGTTATCCACAAATCTTCTTGTGGGAAGGTCCGGTAATAAAGTATAGCTCGGGAATATGGAATGGACGTTTTTTTGCTGGCGGACCAAATTTGAAACCAAATCCTTATTATACATTTGAGTTTGTGAATAATAACAAGGAGATTTACTATAAATATGACCTTATTACTTCTCTTCCCACCAGGGTGGTCTTAAATCCGGCAGGCCTAATTCAACGATTCTTATGGATCGGACGGAACCAGAACTGGTTCCTTTACTCTACTGGGCAGATGGATAATTGCGACCGTTATGCCTTGTGTGGTCAATTTGCGCGGTGCGACATTAACGACTCCCCTTCATGCGATTGTTTGAGAGGATTTCAGCCTAAATATCAACAAGAATGGGATGCAGCAGATTGGTCTAGTGGGTGCGTGCGAAGAACTCCATTGGAATGTGGGACAAGTGACAGGTTTATGAAATACTCGAGTGTGAAATTGCCAGATACACGTCATTCTTGGTTCGATAAGAGCATTGGCCTTGAGGAATGCCAAATGTTGTGTCTGAAAAACTGTTCGTGTACAGCATATTCCAATCTTGATGTAAGAGATGGCGGGAGTGGATGCTTACTGTGGTTTAACGAACTCGTTGATATCAGGGAATATGCTGAACTTATGCAAGATCTCTATGTAAGGATGGCTGCATCAGAAGTAGGTAAGTCTCCTTAATACTTATGTTGAATAACATGTAAGAATTTCGAAATAATAGCATCTTGAAGACGTGAACTCCGCCTGTGTGAGCTCGCTCACATTGCCCGTCCCAAGCCCGGATAAAGGAGGAGGGTTGCCGAGGGTCAATCGGAAACAGCCTCCCTACCCAGGTAGGGGTAAGGCTGCGTACATCTTACCCTCCCCAGACCCCACTATTGTGGGATTACACTGGGTAGTGACCAAGACCAAGCATCTTGAAGACGTGCTAAGCTGAATCATACCACAAGGTTTTCACAACTCATAATGAACTTTTGACAGGTTCAGGACAAATGGGAAAGACAAGAAAAGCAATCATTGCGACTGTATCAATAATTTCAGCAACCGTCCTTGGTTTTCTATCTTGGTCTGCTATGCGGAGAAAGAAAAGGGAAAGAGGTTTCAAAATTTGTCTATCATGTTTATTGGTTTTTTAAAAGTTGGTGCAGCCTAGAACGTTGGAAGAAATGATTGAAATTTTCTCTCTTTGATTTTATTAGGCATGGAGGGCTTTAAATAGCAAATTTGAATACATAAAAACTGCAGAATAAAATCCAAAAGCCTATAGTATCTCAACTACATTTTTCAAATAAAGACGACTCCTACTACTAAACTACTTATTGTTCCAGTAAATCAGCAAATAACAAAAGCAAATATTCAACAATGTTGAAAGTAGTGCAAATAGGGAAAAACTACTATAGTGCCTGTCTAGGTGGATGATTTTGGAAAGTATAGTTGTTTCATTCACCTCATTATCTTTACAAAAGATTTCCATTTTACAGGAGAACGAGAAGGAAAGGATGATATGGAGTTTCCTTTGTTTGATTTGATGACTATTTCTGCTGCAACTAATAATTTCTCATCTGATAATATCATTGGAAAGGGTGGTTTTGGACCCGTTTATAGGGTAACTAGAATCATTTTCTGTCTGTATCTTAGTCAAATACATAAATGATGCCCTTGTGACTTAGCCGTCGAATGGACTGTGTGGCAGGGAAAATTATTATCTGGCCCAGAAATAGCTGTGAAGAAGCTCTCCAAACATTCTAGACAAGGTCTTGAAGAGTTGAAGAATGAAGTTGTTCTGATTTCAAAACTTCAACATAGAAACCTAGTTAGGCTTCTAGGTTGTTGTCTTGAAGGGGAAGAGAGGATGCTAATTTATGAATATATGCCAAACAATAGCTTGGACTTCTTCGTCTTTGGTTCGGTTCTCTTAACTCATTTGGTCAATAGATCCATCTTATCATATTAGCATTGTTCTGCTAACGCAATATAAACTGACATTTTGGCAGATGAGATCAGAAGGGGACAACTTCTGTGGGAAGATCGCTTTCGTATTGCTAAGGGAATAGCAAGGGGGCTTCTTTATCTTCACCAGGACTCCAGATTAAGGATCATACATAGAGATCTAAAGACTAGCAACATTTTACTGGACAGCAAATTGAATCCCAAAATTTCAGACTTTGGACTGGCTAGGATTATTGGTGGGGATCAACATGAATCAAGAACAAAGCGAGTAATAGGGACATAGTAAGTTCAATTAGCCAACTTATTGTCTCTTTCATCATTACCTTCGCAAATCATTTTACATAAGATTAAGCACTTTGTCTTTATGCAGTGGCTATATGTCTCCAGAATACGCAGTTGATGGGAAATTTTCAGTGAAATCAGATGTCTTCAGTCTTGGTGTTCTTCTACTAGAAATAGTAAGCGGAAGAAAGAACAGAATGTTTTGTCATCCAGATCACCATCATAATCTTATTGGACATGTAAGCAAGATACAAATCCAAGATTTGCTTCGTCGTTTAACGCTACACTTGTATTTTTTGCATATCATTGAAAACTATACTTGATTTTGCCATAGGCTTGGTTATTATGGAATGGAGGGAAGGCCTTGGAACTAATCGATGAATGTTTGAATGAATCGTTTGTGGAATCCCAAGTTTTAAGATGCGTTCATGTGGCGCTATTATGTGTTCAAAAACTAACAGTAGACAGACCACCAGTGGCATCCGTGGTTTTCATGTTGAGCCATGAAGAAGTGGCATTACCTCAACCAAAGGAGCCCGGTTTCTTCATAGAGAGGAGTACAGCTGAAACAGATGATTCAAATGAGAAAAGATGCATCAATTACAATGATTTGACATTAACAATTCTTATACCAAGATAGAATTGGTGGAACCAGCAATTTTAGAATCTTCTATTGTGTAAAGGGGGTTGAACAACTTATATACAAAAAAAGATATTCAGTTCGCTGTACATTATAATATTTTGAAGTAGGGTTTCAGCTAAATCCCTGTAGACCACATAGCTCCGCCTCTGAAGATAGTGAGAGCCCGGGTGGGGGGGGGGGGGGGGGTTGGAGCTGACATTTCATGATGACAAAAATTGTAAACTACCTTTCTTTCACGAGTTAATTTTTTCCCCCCCAGAGTAGCACCTGATTTTGAGCTATTACTTTCAATTAGATTGGATATTTATTACTGGACTTGCATTTAGTAACATGCATACGCTGAAAAAATGCGTATTTCTTTCATCAATGTGAGATTTATTAAGTCCAGGCTCAAGAGCCGTTGTTTCAACTTGTGCAAATTGTCAGAACATGATGGAATGGACAAATAAGCTGTTACGCAGTATATAATGGATCATAATAGATCTGGAATGGCTAAATGATAAATTTAAAAGGCATTGAACAAGTAATTAAGTTGAGTTATATATAAAGCTAAGATACAATGCCTCGACTTTGTTGAGCATTTATTTTGCCTCATGAGTAGAAATCAACATCATGTCCCGGGGGAGTGTTTCTTTGCAATCACATTCATCTTATCTTTTTCCACATTTGTATCACCAAACAATGCTCTTGAGTTTTGAACAATTTCTTTTTTTCTGATTTTCCACTTGATATCTGTTACCCACTTTGAGGCCAACCAATCAGGATTAATTCCTACTTTGGCAGGTAAAATGCTCCTAGTAAAGGTGAGTCCCTTCCCGATGCTAAAAAACGGAACCTCTGGTTAAAGACGGAGGGGTACTTACCACCCCATCCACAACCTCAGGCGATAGTTCTAAACAACTTGGATGTAAGCTAAATATGATTCTTAAAAGCTAATAGGAACAAAGTTGATGCTCCTACATCCATATCATAAGTTAGTGAGTGATTTGAAATATGAGTTATTTCACGGAATGATACTAGTACTTATTGAACTCGTAAAGATTACACTGTTCTTATAAGTCGACAAATTTGGTATTTAGCTTACTGTTGACATCCAATTTTGATCCTCCTTTCTTCTAATTTATTTCCTTGAGCTTTTAATTTTATTAATGAACAAAATACTTTCCTTTCACTATTATGTTACTGTTATTATTATTATTATTAAGTGTTGTTTAATATTACTTGTTAATCACTATTATGTTACTATTATTATTATTACGGAAAAGGTCCAAAAATACCCTTAACCTATTGAAAAAGGCTCATAAATACCCTCCTTCCACCTTTTGGTCTAAAAATACCCTTCCATCCACCTTTTAGGTCTAAAAATACCCTTAAGGTTTGTTTTTGGCTCAAATATACCCTTTAAACTAACAAAATATGTTTTTTTGTTTTTTGTTTTATTGCATTTCGTGAATAAAAAAATGAAAAGTAAATTATAAATTTTTTTTTTGGAAAAATTGCCAGATTTAAAAAATATGAACGAAACTGTTTTTTTTTTTTTTGCATTTCGTGAATTAATCAACGAAATATGTTTTTTTTTTTTTGCATTTCATGAATAAAAACAATGAAATAGGAAATTATAAATTTTTTTTTTGCATTTCGTGATTAAAAAATGAAATAGGAAATTATAAATTTTTTTTTTTGCATTTCGTGTATTAAAAACGAAATAGGATTAAAAAAAAATTAATTTCGTTCATATAAAAACGAACTTGGAAAATATATATACCAACGAAATAAAAATATATATATATATATATATTTTCCAATTTCGTTTTTATATGAATGAATTTTTTTTTTTATCCTATTTTGTTTTTAATACACGAAATGCAAAAAAAAAAATTATAATTTCCTATTTCGTTTTTTTATTCATGAAATGCAAAAAAAACCCAAAAACAAAAACATATTTCGTTGATTAATTCACGAAATGCAAAAAAAAAAAAAAACAGTTTCGTTCATATTTTTTAATTTTTAATTTTTTTTAAATCTGGCAATTTTTCCAAAAAAAAAATTTATAATTTACTTTTCATTTTTTTATTCACGAAATGCAATAAAAAAAAACAAAAAAACATATTCTGTTAGTTTAAAGGGTATATTCTAGCCAAAAACAAACCTTAAGGGTATTTTAGACCTAAAAGGTGGATGGAAGGGTATTTTTAGACCAAAAGGTGGAAGGAGGGTATTTATGAGCCTTTTTCAATAGATTAAGGATATTTTTGGACCTTTTCCGTTATTATTATTATTAATAATAATAAATGTTGTTTAATATTACTTGTTAATCGTAAAATATAATTTAGATAATATTTTTATTACTTTACCTATGTTCTAGCTATTACTAAGTAAGATTATAATACTAAATTATATCTTATTTATTCTAGTTGTTAAATTTATTATCATAGTATTAAAGAAACACCAAGGAATGAATTAGAATAAAAATAATACCAACATTTCAGCCAACTAATGTGGCCCAACATGTTCCATACAAAACCCCAATTCATGTACCTGCTAGCCCATTAAAAAACGACCCAAGCCATAAGTGCTTCAACTTGTTTTCTAACCCAATTTCTTACAAAACAGCCGCTACACACGCCTGTATCTCTTTTTTTTTTCCGATTCTACACAAAAGTCCAATCTTTCACAGCCATGGCAGCGGTTTGACCTTCCCATTTTCGTGAAAATTTCTCATGTTTCATGTTCTGTTATGTGTGTTCAAGGTGTTGGTTTTCTTTAGATTTTTCTATGTGAAAAATACTTGTGTTTTCTTCCTGATTTTTTATGATACTCAAAACGTAAGATATTGAAGCTGTATCTAGTTACTTAATTTGTCCATTACATGTCATGTATTTAGGTTTGATATCTGATATGTTTTGCTTAAATTAATTATCAACTTTATTTTGAGTGTTACTCGTCAAGTCTATGAAAGCGTAGCTGTGAAAATATATGTTATCCTTTCATGTTCTTTTCTTATACTACTTGTTTCAGAATCTGGATTTACTAGTTTATGACTTTAATATTCCCTGTTAGTTATTGTAATATGGGAATATCATTTAAGGCTAAGTTGTCAACTAATTCTTGATTGAATATTGTGTTTGAAGTTGAAAGAAGTCTGATGTTGCATTAGGAAATATTATTGATATAAGTTTGATGTCCTCTTTCACTATCATCTGACGAGTATGTATTTTAGGGAGTTGTAATGAACCTATAATAATTATCTTTGGCATTTCAAATAGAGATGAAATTTTGTGTTTCAAATGATTAGCTTCACTTAACAATCTGTTAGCATGAGCTGGTTTTCTTATGTTCCCTATCGTTATGATATATAAGCAGAAGCGAATCCAAGATTTCAAGAGTATGGGTTCTCCTTAGAAAAAAAATAAGAAAAAAAAAACACAAAAGTGCATTTAGTAGGATTCGATCTCACAACCTTCAAGTATTAAACCCAACACTTAACTAGTGCTCCACTCGGTTTAGTTTGACCATGTGTTCCTTCAGTTAATATTATATATATTTTAAAAATTATATACATGATATATCGAGTTTTGTCAGGTGGCCATGTGTTCACGGGACCCAAAATTCCTATATAGATTCGCCCCTGTATATAGGACACTTTAGTACAATATTACTAGCTATATGATTTTCAGTTTGGTTGTTTCATTTCTCATGCTTGCTAAAGATTTGGTCCCTCTTCTAATTCCCCTGTTATAGAAAAGTATGTCTCTAATATAATCTATATCGTGTGGTACTTCAACTATAAATATGTAGCAAAAATAGACGTGACATTTTGAGACAAACTCTTTCATGTATTAGATATCATGGAAATAGATAATCAACTTGCATCTCATTTGATCGCTGAGTTTGTTTAGGCTCGAAACATGAATCTGTATTCAGTAATTTAGTTATTAAATATCATGCTTAGCTCTCTTTTTATCTGGTGTGCACTCATGGATCTCTTATAAGAAAATGACCTCATTTATTAAACTCAAAAGTGACTTCCAAAGGGTATAGAGCATGTTTCTTTGTTTATTCACATGTCAATTTTAGTTTGAAAATTGACTAATTGTTTGTCTTTAAGGTCCTTATTCATGTATATATTTGCAGCATCTTTCTTGAACTTACAGGTTGTTATGAATTGAATGATTGTTTACATATTTTCCATATAAAAAAACAAATCATATCGTTACTCTAATCTTCTGTTACTTTCCTTATTTTTACATGAACACCGGAGCCGAAGACAATGTCGCTGCTAAATCCGAAACGTGCATCTGCATCTTCCTTTGTGTCTCTTTTCCCTTGAAATACATCGGAAGAGAGGGTCGAGCCAAAATGCCAACCCCCGGAAACTTTGCTCTTCTACAGGAGCCAAAATATGGCTTTACTTCACCTTTTTTTATTCCCTAATGTTGCTTATTTGCTGGTGTGATTGCCATTTTATTTGTGTGTTGGTAATTAGTTCTTAATAGCTTTACTTTGCTTAATTATGTAGAGTCTTTCTTTTAGTTAACACTAAAATACTTATTTGATCACTTATGTGTTGCCTTTAGTCAAGAATGTGATTTTTCGTCAAATCTTTATTGCTTTTCCTACCCAAAAATGTCATTGGTGTTAAATGAATTAAGCTAACTGGTTTTTGGCTTTTAGTCACTTGTTTAATTTAGAAAACCAGCAGGTTCACTCTATCAACTTTGGCCTTCAACTCGAGAATAGTATTTCTTTCAAAATAACAAAGATGATAGTAGACCCATCTTTAATATAAAACAACGTTTGGCCTTAGTCCTCTTTTAACCTTAACTACTTTCTTATACAAAAATGCATTTGGAAATCTGAAGATTTTTCCATTTTTTCAACTGCTAATCAGGAGTCATTTTGTTAAAGTGTTGTTACTTCAATCAATCTAAGGAGTACAATTTATTTTTTTCCAAATTTAACTTAGTTACCCACAAGCCCTTCTAATTAACTTTAAGTCCGGTCAGTTAACCATTTTTAATGAATCTGAAAGGATGTTTAATACCTTCTCTTTAGATTAATTGAACACTTCCCAAGAATCTCATAAGTTCAGTAGACCATAAATGAAATTTAACTTTAGACATGTACTTGAATTAACTTTAAGTGTCCTAATTCACTATAATAATTAGGTGGCGATTCCTTAACTTAGTTAATCCCAGAATTACCGAAATGTTGTAAATCATTTTGACCCACATTAAAATGGGGTATAACACTTCATAAATAATACTTCATATAGGATAGGGCTATGTAGCATGTACAGCAAATATGTTATATGCATTGTCCCCCAAAAGGTAATGATAGATACCTCTAGTTACATATGCTTACAAATGTTGCCAATAACTAGTCCATTGATTGCTCAACCATCAAAGACAAGATCATTTACACTGATAGTGATTGATGCAGATGAGACACTGAATGGCTGCTTTATAAAACATTATAAGATTGTACCACATTGATTACTTTTGTCAGCTATTGACAGCTAGTTCTCAAGTAATATAAACTAAATCGTAGTTGCAAAACTTATGCATGTTCCTGATCTCCAAGTTGCGATTCATGTTATGCAACATTTGCTGATATTAAAGGGGCTACATTATTTTTTGCAGGTCTGAAACAACAAAGGGATTCAGTTGAAACCTTTCCGTTGAAAAATTATACTGCGCAAATAGAGTAAAAATAAATTCTATTATGCTTATATAAATTGTTGAATCTTAGTAAGATAAGCAAAGTTTATCGCGCAGTAGCAAAGATGATTCAAGAATTTCTCAAGGTCGCACATATAAAGTATGTAATGCACCTTGTCAGACTTTCATATTTCACAATGAACTTTTGACAGGTTTAGACCATAATGGAAAGACAAAGAAAGCAATCGTTGTAATTGTATCAACATTTTTAGCTGTAATCCTTCATTTCTCTATTGGTCTGCTATGCAGAGAAAGAAAAGGAAAAGAGGTTAGAGAACTTGTCCATCATGTTGAAAAATATCTTAATATGGAGGCAGGTAAGGTCTACTATAGTGCACAAAGTAAATACATTTCAAAACTTCCAATAGTGATTTTTATGTCTATCTCGGCTCTAGAATTGTTATCGACACGTTGTTACTTAGATATCCTTCATCAGTTGGCTCTGTTGATTCCATTGAATTCCTCTCTAAGAAAAAACCTGGTTGCTTTGGTTGAGGAAGCACCAGACCTTCATTGCCTAACCAGAAAACGACTGATGCCATTGTGGGCCTATCCTCTGGGAGTTTTTGGACGCACAACAAACCGACCTGGATGCATCTCAACACTTGAGATTCTGAAAATGATTCTTTCAAACATTTGTCCATCAGTTCCAATGCTTTGCCTTCAGTCCAAAGTAGCCATGCCTAAATTACAAACAGAGCACATTAATCAGTTGCATTCACAATAGAAAGAGTAACTTAGGGAATGAAGTTTGTAGCATGTGCTTACATGTCCCAAAAGATTGTGATGATGTTCCAAATGATGAAATTTCCTGTTCTTTCTGCCACTAACTATTTCTAGAATGATTACGCCGATACTGAATACATCTGATTTTACTGAATATTTCCCATCAACAGCATACTCGGGGGACATATATCCACTGCAAAAACTCAATAAAGTTATGCTCGTGTACTGATTGAATATAATGGAAAATTCAGTGGTCAAGATTTGTAGAACTTACTATGTCCCTATTACTCTTTTAGTTTTCCCTTCCACTTGGTCTCCACCAAATATTTTGGCAAGGCCGAAATCAGAAATTTTGGCATTCATGTCACTATCTAATAAAATATTGCTGGTTTTGATATCTCTGTGAATAATTCTTAATCTTGAGTCCTGGTGAAGGTAAAGAAGACCTCGAGATATTCCCATAGCAATATCAAAGCGGTTCTTCCATACCAGTGATGCTTTTCTGCTTGGATCTGCACAATGTAGACCTAATAATTGAGTGATGCAGAGACATATTTGAGGACTTATCAAGTAGTATTTAGTTAATGAATCATGAAAAGCAGACCAAAAATGAAATAGTCCAAGCTAGAGTTGGGCATAAACTCATAGATTAGCATCCTTTCTTCTCCTTCTAGGCAGCAACCCAATAGCTTGACAAGGTTCCGATGTTGCAGCTTGGAAATGACAATGAATTCATTTTTTAACTCTTGAATGCCTTGTCCAGAATACTTTGATAGCCTCTTTACTGCTATCTCTTGTCCATTTGGTAGGACACCCTGCAATTTTCTATCAAGGGTCAAAGATGCAACTTCTGGCTAGACGTTGGTGATCAAAATTGATTTACCTTGTAAACCGGTCCGAAACCGCCCTCCCCAATCACATTACCAGAAGAGAAGTTGTCAGTCGCACTACTAACACTAATTAAATCAAACAATGGAAGCTCCATGTCCTCATTACCAACTAAATCAAACAATGGAAGCTCCATGTCCTCATTACCAACTTCTGGACCTGTCAACATATATTCGCCCACCACAAACATGAAATCAGTGAGAATTTGTTAAAGGGGAACGATGTCAGCTAGATAGAATTTTCACCTAGGTAGCAGAGCATTCAGAGTTAAACAATTTTCTGATAAAGTAGTTAGACAAAAGCACCTCAAGTATATTTACCTGTTCTTTTCCTTCTTTGGAAGGAAACCCAAGCTAAAAAGCTGAGGATAAATGTCGCTACCGCTGCTGAAATCACAGCAATCAGGCCTGACTTATTTCTCCTCCGCTTCCTGTCAGAATCTGCTCAATAATTAGTCCATAAGCACTATATCATGTAGTAGTATCAAACATTGTGTATGGCCAATACCCGCTGTCAACAGCCTTGATTTGCTATGAGGTCTAGCATATTATTAAACTTTTTAAGGGAAGAAAGTTTCTCATCCCTTGGCAATACTACTAAGTCACCACTGTAGTTGAATACGTCCTACTATCCATATAGCCGTAAAGTAAGATTTTGCAATTATTCAAATGCTCTAGCAGTAAGCTACTTCCATTCCAATGCCACAGAAAATGAGGATAAATGTCAGCATCACAGTATTAGTAGGACAAGTCCTTATTAGATTATCAGCTCCTACTTAATGGCTCCTAAAAGGGAAAATATTGCAGATGGGAAGCCATTTAATGGCTGATAAATCCTTAAACAAATTTTCTGATGATTCATATTGTATAACAAATTGAGAAAATGGTGCAGAGTAGGGTCATACCTTCTTCTGAAGCAGCAACTCTCACAAACAGGTTTTGCTCATTTTGGCCCAACTCCCTAATATCAATGAGTTCTCCAAACCATTGTAAGCATCCACTACCACCATTTCTAACATCCAGATTTGAGTAGGCTGTACAGTTGCAATCAGCCAGGCATAATTTCTTGCATTCTTCAAGGTTAATGCTCTCATTAAACCAGGAGTTTCTGGAATCCGGCATCTTGATGCCCGTAAATTTAAGAAAACCATCTTGGTTGCAATTCAAAGAAGTTGTCCTTACACAACCACTAGACCAGTCTGCTACAGACTGTTGAGGATCCCTGTGAAAGATATAATTAAGTAATCAAAGGAATATCTATGTGCTTGGCCCAAGAAAAAGAATCAATCCCACACATGAGGGGGCGTGCAATGACATAATTAAGTAATTAAAGTATGCTCTCTCTAAGAGCTTAAGATGAGATGGCACATGGTTTAACAAATACCTAGGCTTGAAACCTTTCAGACAGTCACATGGAGGGGAGTTATTGATGTTGCAACTTGAATAAGGACCACATAAAGCAAAACGATCACAATTATCAACTGGTATTGTCAAGTAGAGAAACCAGCTCTGACTGCGCTCGATCCATAATAGGTGTTCTATCTGCCCTGCCGGGTTGATCACCATCCTGGCGGGCAGTGACTCGTTCTTAAGCTTGTATTCATAGTAAATTTCCTGCTGATTAATAAAAAACTCAAAAGTATAATGTGTATTGGGTTTAGTGTTAGGACTAACACTAAATGTAATACCATTCCATGGCCCTGAGTTAAATGCTATAGATGAATTTTTCAACACGAAAAGTTGCGGGTATCCATGAAAATCAAGACGGTCTATATATTCACCGGGAGCAGGATCATCAGCGCTCTTCCATGGAGATGTGTACCAATCCATGCCTGTGATTAAATTACGTCCAAGCTTCATGCCAGGTAATAAAGTATTTCCTGGATAATCAAAACTCTGCCACGCCAAATTAATTTCCGGGTCTCTGTCATTTCCATCACTAACAACAAGGTTTCCAGAATCCAGGAGCCGCGCTCTTGGATTCTTTAAGGATCTTGATGAGTTTGATGACCAAATTGAGACATTGGAATTATCAACAAGTACAAGAATCCCGTTGGGTTTTAGTGTTAACACTCCTGAAGTGTCATTTAGTGGAATGTCTCTATTTGCAACCCAGACGACAGTTCTAGGTTCTATCTTCTTGTACCATATGCCAACGTAGCGATTCTTGGAATTTCCAGGGCTGAAAAATCCAAGTTCATAAACCCCACCAGCTGAAATAATTGTGTCACCATCTCTAATAGATTTACCTGTAGTGATCCTGTCTGATGCTACAGAAATTAGTAAGATGAAGAGAAAATGGGAGCAAACGAATAAAGAAAGTAGCCCTTTCATGGATTCTGGCTCATTATTTTGATTGATACAAAAAATAATACTGATAACTGTGATGAACAAGGTTAATTTTTTTTCCTGCCCAACAGTTTAGAATACACAGTCATGTCCAAAAATCATCTATATAAAGAAAATGGAAAGATTTTTTGCAGAATTGAAATGTGAATTGGTTTGTGGAAGCATCTTAAGGAAAGACCCAATATTTTAAACCTTTTAACGAAAGGTCTATCACGACTCTTTGTTTTATTGGACTGACCCAAATTTTCTCTAGTGAATTTTTTTAAACTTATTTATGAGCCAATCACTTAGGTCACTGATCAATTGAGTAATTCGTTCAACTTTTCTGTTGAGAGACCTAACGACTGCTGAGAATTAGGATGTGAAAAGTCTGAAATTGTTCAAAGTTGTACGCCTCTGACTTCCCATTTCCCCCTGTTCAACTGATGTTTGTGCTTTTAACAAACTATAAATATATTTACACAAGGTGTTTACACCAAACGACTCAACTTATCACAGTTAAGCCATTTATTGCCTGTTCTGGCCAAGCTTTTGGGAAGCCAAAAGTGGTTCTTTTTTCCAAAAAGTCTTATTTCAGGAAGTTAAGGCGTTTGTCCAGCAGGCCAAACTTTTAGAAACGAAATAAGTGTCTTTGAGTAGCAGCATAAGTTGTTCAAGTGTTTTTGAGTCGCAGCATAAGTTGTTAAGTGTTTTTGAGTAGTAATAAAAGTTGTTTTCTTGTGCTGGAAATCATAGCTTTTTGTCAAAAGCACTTTTGTAACCTTGCTTAAGCAAAAATTGTTGTTCTAAAATTGGTAAAAGTATTTTTCAAATTGATTAATTAGTCAAACACAAACTCCACTCTGTGTACATTTTTGAAAAATATTTGGTATCTTTCTGGTAAATTATTCACAGATTTTAATTAAAAATATAAACATGTTTCTTTACCAATGTCGTTGTAACTGTCTGGTATCTTTCTGCTTTAAAATTTTAGAACACAAAACACAATCGGTAATTTTTCTTTAATCCATTAGGAAAAGATTGATGTAGATTTTAATTTATAAAACATGTTATAAATCTGCTTATTTTTCAGACTACAAATCTTACTTTTTATAAATAATTACTCACATTTATGTTCTGGATATTCTGATAGTGCGTCTAAATATTTTTCCACATATATATTTTTTTAATCTTTTCCTTTAGAGTTGTATACTTATAGTGTATAACAATTTTGTTATTGCATCATATTAGAATTACTTTCACTACATGTAACAGTTGATAGTCAGTTGATAGTCGATTTAGTTTGATAACATAAAATTGACTTGACTTTAGTTTCAGGGTAGAGGGCATTCAAGGCTTTAAGCAGCAGTCAGAATTTTGCTTTTGACTGAACCAATTACACTAAACTACACAAATATATGACTACTCCATTAGAAAGACCTGGGCATGACGCTGTAGTATCACAAGCACTATTATTATGTCCCAAGTAATAATAGTATAAAGTATATGGTGTCATCATAATTCATGGCTCAGCAAGACAGCAACACCTTCACCATTATGTCTTGGGAGTACTATGCCCTAAATATATAACACTAATGAAAGAAAGGAAGAAACTCATTTAGGGGAAAAGAAGAACTAATATTTGCTAAATGACCTAACAAAAAGTGAAAAGTTAGAAGTATTTGCTACTGAAACAAATCTTAATCCAAAGCAATAATACCTGATCATTACATAGCACCATCTTAAAGAGCTGCAAGCCTGCAACATGCATGTATCATCAGCCAGATCCTTAGCAGGCGAGAGGATAATCAAACTCCCGTTAAAATGACAGATTCAACATAACACATTCAGACTATAAGAAGAAGAATGGATGATGGGTTTCAATGATCTGTAAGTTACAATTTAGGGAGTAAGTAATGAGAGTTAATACTCATAATAAAGACTCTAAGCGTTCTGTTTTTCTCTGCAAATAGGAATATGAAAGGTTAAGAAGTTATTCTTGGATTAACTGCAATGAGTAATTCTTTATGCTTGTATTAATTTTTTTTATTTGCGTTTCTTCTTTACATAGTAACATGTGAATGTTGAGCATTTAATTGCAATAAGTATTATGTTTATGTTTGCATTAAATTTTGTCTAATCCATAAATAGAGAAAATAGTCAAATGTCGCCTCAACGTATACTTGGATTAATTATGACGCATCCAACCTTTGCGGGCGACCTCTTCTCCCCCCCCCCCCCCCCCTCCCCCCGACCTTATTTTTTCTGTATTTTTGTATCCTTTTTCGGCTGACGTGGCACAAAAAATTAGATGGCCAATTGCACAAGGGAGAGTGTTGCACACTCTCCGCCACATCAGCACCACGTCAGTGCCACGTTGGAACTTTCTAAATTGTATTAAACAAGTATTAAAATTTTATTTTTAATACATTTTTTCATAAGTATATGTATTTTTAATTAATTTTTCCTTGTTTTTCTATCTCATTTTTTACTTTTACTCCCTCCCTCTCTTCTTTCATCAAGAGTTTGTACGTATTACTGCTTAGATGGTTTTCTTCTTTCACCCATTTCTATACCTCAAATTTAACTTAAACCCTTTGAGTTATAATACGCCTTCGGTGTATTCAAACGGTTACCCACTCACTAGTATTAACTTGATTAAGTAACTCAAATCGTACTTCTACTAACTCTGCTGAAAATTTCGAATTCACTGTATCTACTCAAACCTACTTACTATGCTTCTTTTAACCACTTGCTAGCACCATATTATCTAATTCTTCTCTGAGTACTAAAGTGAAACATAAGGTTATTTCTAACTTTTCCTGCTCATTTGAACTATAGACATGGATCACACTTAGGGAAATTTCATCTGTCTCAAACGAGAAATTGGAACAACTAACCCCAAACTTCCTATACACTTTCAAAATTATATCATATTATACACATCGGGGATAAATACTTAATCACATAATCCTAAGAGGGAACTGTCATATCTTTTTATCTCATAGTAATATTTGCTTCCTGTAGTAACTTACTGACGTCATACTCTCTAGATCTGATTTGAATAAGCTTAAATAATCTAAAACTATCCCTAGAAATTCAATATCATCTGCTCGTGGTTAACTTCATAACATGTTACCTTGTAGGGTCTTAAATCTGAACTATCATCCTTATACTATAGCTCCATGGTCAAAGAATCCAAATAAACTTATTCTATAAGGTATATAACCTACGTGCACTACCATACCGAAACATGTCTTTAAAATTGTACTATCACCTGATAAACACACCATTCACCATTTGGCAAGTCTTGGGTCTTGAATTTCCTTCTCACCGCTTATCTATTTGATACGTTCAGTTCGATGGAAAGAGAATGTTACTTACTGCTCTAAGCTTCATGGCACGAGTTAGAATAATTCCTAATGACTCTATCTGAAAGCAGCACATCGATAATGATTAGATTTACATCTTCCTCATTCATTGAGACGAGGCCTACTCAGTAGAATGAGCAACAACACACGAGTCCGAGCGATTTCTGAGAACATAGCTCTATTGCACGATCTAGAGTTGAAAGAAGTGAGACAATCTTAAATGTCTTGGTGGTTAACTATGTATCTGTGTGGGCGCCACACACATATAAAAGTGACCCCACTGGAGACGGTTTCATAGAGTCCCTAAGACACTTGAACCTAGGGCTCTGATACCAAGCTTTGTCACGCCTCGAACTATGGCCTGGGCGTAACACGGCACTCGGTGCCTGACTGCATGTGACCGAGCGAACCACATGGCTTGCTGAATAATCATGAGGCATATATGAGGGAGTATAACGTGAATGCATGATGAACCTTTATAAAACTTAACGAGTCATTGTCACGACCCGACTGGGGGCCATGACGGGTACCCGGGGCTAACCACCGAGCACCGCTCATACCGTTACCCATCGTACTCATCAAGCGTTCATTCATTAATATTATACTCAAATCATAGGAAAAACCATTTTTCACTTCGAAACATAATTATCTTTATATACATAAGCCCTTCGGCTATCAAAATAATGTACATACAATAAGGACATCATGAGACCATACTACCCACACAAACGTATCTACGAGCCTCTACTAGAGTGCTAGACATAGGGACGGGATAGGACCCCGTCATGTCCAAAATACATGTATAAACACAAAAGAATAAGTCAATGGCACCTCCGGAACAAAGGAGTGCTCTCAAGTCAGCTAATAGCTCCTACGAGTCCGGATCACCTCCTTGTCTACCTGTGGGCATGAACACAGCGTCCAAAGAAAACGGACATCAGTACGAACATTGTACTGAGTATGTAAGGCATGAATGAAATGAACATAATAGAGAAATCATATGACATAAGATGAAGACATAACCTGCTTAACCTTTAAGAGTGGATGTATTTCATACATATAACATATATAATGATAGTACATGTATCATCATAGCGCATACATCATCGTATCATACATATCATCATCGTTAACCCGCGTCCGGGTAACCATCATATGCCGCCCACTAGTGGTGTCATGCCCGGTCCTCTAGGTTAGGTGTAAACATAGCAGCCCGCCTTAGCGGTGACATGCCCGGCCAATTAGGCATGGTGGAATTGTATGCATCCCGCCTTCGCGGTGACATGCCCGGCCAACTAGGCACGGTGGAATCGTATCGTCATATAGTCAACATAAACTTATCATTATTATACATCTCATAGGCATATCATGACCTTATCATAACTTAGCATCATTATACATTTATCATCAAAACATACATTAGAGCTTGAAGGCAATTATGGCTATGTCGGGGTGACATAAGGTCGTGAACCCCCGATTACATTATGGAGTGATCATAATCATTATGTCTCACCTTGAAGGGACTAACATTTTAAGGTGAGTGTACACAAGAAAAGCATCAATGGAACCATATTAGGATCATTAACCTCATGGACATAGTACCTCACTTTAAGATTTTTTATACTTACTCATCGTCATCATTATCATCGTATTCATGACATATTTCTCATCTTTATCTCATAAGAAGCTCTTTATCAACTTTGACTCATAGTTCCCGGAATGTAAGAAAGTCATGGAGAGGTAGGGAAAATAATATCATAGGAATCATATAAGGATCATTAGCTTCGTAGGAATGTCATATCATGAGCTTTAGGACTTCTAGACTTAGATTCATCATCAGTATTGTTATGCTCGTAACGTATCTCTTTTAGTTATCTTGTATGAAGCTCTTTATAATCATAGACTCATAATTTTCGATATATAGGAAAATCATGGAAAGATAGTGTTACACTCCATAATAATCCGTGTTACTTGAAGTAAAACAAGAAAAAAAAATGAGTTATGAAGGTTCAAGGAAAGTTAATCGAGTTAGTAAGAATATCGTTATATATATGGTTGGCTTAAGTATCCCGAGGTGACATGGTAACCTAAAGGATTTGAAATCGCGTTATGAGTATGTATATGAGGTAATGTGAGTTCTCTAATTATGTTTAAGGTTATTGTGATTCTCTGGACCTTTCGAGACGTGTATATGGATGTTTGTTGATGTATATAAGTGTGTATATGTATGTATAAGATGTTACATGAGGTTGGAAGAGGATTAGAAGTTAAACGAAATGAATCGGAACAACTTCAGTAAATTTTCGGACCCGATTTTAGCCTATATTGTAGGAGGCATATCTCCTAGTATATGAGGAGTTTTAAGGTGTTTCAAAATCCTAAAATTAAGTTCATCGAGTCTAGTTTGTAACGCAATAAACCGCTTGTCAAAATGATATCGGGATAAGGAGATATGGACGATGCAAGTTGGGCTGAGTGGGGATTAAGACTTTAACTTTCGGTTTCGTTTCAAGTCACAATTTACTTACAAATTTCGTTTGGTATAGAAGCATTAATGGAGATTAGGGATTAATTAACCATGATTGGATTATTAAGTGTATATTTATATTTAGTGGTGGGGAATTATTATTATATGGATATAAAAGAGAGGGGAGACACATAAATTCATGAAATATGAGTCATATTCTTGGACAATTGATAGTGGGAGGTATTATTAAACAAAAATCTGATCTTGAAGGGGGACATTCTTGGTGGACATGTGAGGGAGCTTATGCTGCCCATAAACATCATCTTGGATGATTAAAACAAGTCATTTATCACCATATCATCTTCCACCAACTAGAACTTAGAGAGAGAAACTCTCAAGCCCTAGAAAGAGAAAGAGAGCCACGGCTATGGCAGCTCCTCCACCACCAAAAAAATCAGTTTTCTTCCTCAAATCAACTCCTCATCTAGTGTACAAGAATATGTAGTAGTTGTTGAAAAGAAACAAAGAAGTGTAGCACCTCAATAGTGTTGAAGATTCGGCCAAAGTGAAGAACAAGATTGTAAGGTAAAAATGCTTATTGTTCTTGTGTTTCATGACGATTTGAATGTATAGTTCATGAAGGTTGTTGTTGGATTGTTGTTGTAGTTGAAGTAGAGAGTTAGCCGTGAGTATTGGTGAAGTCATGGTTGATTTCATTTTGCTTGTATTGTTGATGAATTGAATATGTATCAACATAGGTAAATGAACAAAGATTGTAGAAGTTGGTTTATGATGCTGTATGTTGGTATTGGACTGTTTTGTGAGGGAGTTAGTGAACTGTTTTTACTTGATATTTTAATTGTTATTATCATGAATTTCATGATGGAAATGAAGGTGTTTAATGGTTGGAGTTGAAACTAAAGTCGTTTGTGAGTTGTTGTAAGGATTATAGAAATGACGATGTAGTTTAGTTGTGTATGAATTGATGTTGTATTTGTCGTGTGGATAGCTGGTCATAACCTACTGAAAATATATGAAAAGAAGGCATGAAATAATGTGTAAGAATCATAGGTGGTTTGCTTAGTATGTTCGTAAATGTTTGCAAGAATTCTGAACATTGTTTAGGGACTGTTTTGGACATGTTATTGGACTGTTTTGGACATGCTGTGGTAATGGACTGTTTTCTAAAAAATTTAAATGAGCCATGTGTTGTAGGCTTTAATGGAATCATGTTTAATCTCCTTGTACATGTATTGGAAATGGATTGAATGTGTTGTGGTTTGGATGAATGGATGAAAATCATGAAGTTGTTATAGTTGTGTTGAAGCCGTGTAAAGGGGCTGTTTTAGGGGAAATTATGGACTGTTTTGTGCCAAGTTTTGATTGTTGTTGTTATGAACATTGTGGTATATTGTATGTATGTTGAATATGTGAATTTAGGTGTTAAAGAAACAAATCAAATTGAAGTACGCAAGCAGTCCAAAACAGTGGACTGTTTTAAGGTTAGAAGCAAATTAGTGAATGTTGAATATTGATTGTTGCTATGAACGTGTAGTGAAAGTGAAGCTTAATGATTCAAGTTGAAATTGAAATTGTTTGTGGGCTGTTATAAGAATAAATATGATGCTGAAACAGTTCCGATAATCGCATAAGTAATGTTGTAAACGTGTTGTTGTCGTTGTAATTGAAGTTGGAAAATTGGGAAATAGAAATTGTAGTGTTGTGTGTGCTGTTTGGCCGTGAGTATGGGACAGTTTTGAATGATGTATGGACTGTCCAAAGTCCCTTAAATCATGTTTATACAAGTTTGGATTGATACATGAAAGAATGACTAGCAATATTAGCTTGTAGCACTAGTTGGTTTGAATGCGAACGAAACGTCGTCTAAATGTTAGAAAGGGATTGTGAGTGTCAAAATACGTATCGAATTCCCTCGTAAACTAATCGTAGCTCTTGATATCTTGATATAGGATAAGTGTTATTGGGCAGCAAGTACAAGTATAATACGACTAAATGCTAAAGGTATGTAAAGCCTATTCTTTCTTTCTTTTGGCATGTCCTAGACGTAAGTATGAAATGGTATGAACCTTGGGGTAAATTCTATTCTCTAGTTCCATGCATGACTTATGATTCTATATTTCCTTAATGCTATTGTCACAAGCCTACTATATGATTGACTAATGAATGATGTATATAAGTTCCTACTCTTAAAGAATTGCACAAATAGAAGCATACTTGACTTTAAAAAAAAAAACTACATCATGGAAATTGATACATGTACATGAAAGCTGAAACGTTCCTTGCTATGGCTTGTAATGAGAGTTGAAAAGAATTGAATATGATTATTATCCTAATATTTTAGAGCTGGTAAGTTACTTATCTATTGAGTCTCAAAAGATGATTTGCATATATGTGGTTGCTTATTATTCTGCTCGTGCTTACCGCTATATCCTTCACTGAGTCCCGGGCCAGGACACGTTTTCATGCGCATGTTTACTACATTATTCACCGAGTCCCTCATTAAAGGGCCGAGACACGTTATATATATATATATATGATGATATGATAATGTGATGATATTATGATATGGAGATGGCGGCCAGGAGGGCATATATTCCTTATTACCGAGTCCCTCATTAAAGGGCCGGGACACGTACATGTTTATGTTTATGATTCTATGATTATAATTACCGAGTCCCTCATTAAAGGGCCGGGACACGATATATATGTTATATACAGAATGATTATGCAGTTTTGATTACAAAACTCTATAATGACATTGATATGAGAATTATATAGATGGAATATGTTCAAAGGCAAGTTTTATGAAAATTCTGGTTGTTGCATTGAGTCCTACATACCTTGTCTCAATATAAGTCTATTATTATGTTTCAAGCTTTACATGCTCAGTACATATTCCGTACTGACCCCCTTTCTTCGGGGGGCTGCGTTCATGCCCGCAGGTACAGACGCTCGTTTTGGAGATCCGCCGGCTTAGGATACCTATTCAGCTATTTTGGACTGCTCCTTTGTTCCGGAGCCTAGCTTGTGGTATAACTATAAGTGTTTATTCGGGTACGGCGGGGCCCTGTCCCGCCATATGATACGGTCATTACTCTTAGAGGTCTGTGGACATCGGTATGGGTCTGTTTGTAGTTGTTGATGCGTTTTACGTCTATGACTTATGTTTGGGGCGTACCCATTCGTAATGGCAGCCTTGTCGGCTTGCATATGTATGCATGTTTGTTATTTTGTATATCGTGGCAGCCTTGTCGGCTTGCGTAGGAATATATATATATATATATATATATATGTTGTTGTTTAAAAAGTGCAACTCCTCAGGAGACAGGTGCCTAAGACAAACAAAACTTGACAGCTTAAAAATAATGTCCTATTTTTTTTTATGTACAAATGAGTTCATGACATGCTAATTGCAAATGACTACAGTTAATAGATAATATGAGTGTCCAACTCGGGCACTAGTCACGGCCTACGGGGTTGGGTCGTGACAGATAGGAGGACTCATGCCATAAGAGTCATGCCTTAGAAAGAAGGGACTATCCTTACATACCTCTTTCGTTTAACAATTTCGTCGCTTGATTGTTCTCATTCATTGCTCACGCTTCTACCTTCAAGAGAATTCGCATTAACATTAGCTAATCGATTATATGAACGTGCTTACTAAAGCTAGAGAAAATTGGGCAGCATGTCCTTAGTTTATACAACTTTACCCATATTGTATATCAACTCCCAAACATCTATAATGACATTCACAATATTATAACCAATAATCTTCATTCACTCTACCTTATCCACATTTCACAATTTCACTTCAATTCATCCATAATCATGGTCGTAGTATACTAGTACGTTTTCTCACATATAATGATTATCCCATGTCCTTAATATCATTTATAGCATGATCATAATCACAATATATCAAGAATCATGACTCATCCTAAGCTACTACTCAAAATCTCATTATTCTCATCTTTATAACCCATTTTCTATCTCCTTTCATAATCTAAGTCTTTCAACCTCTCAATATCTTAAACAACATGGAATGATCATAAACTTACCTTAGATAATGTAGGAATAAGCCTTGAGTGGAAATACTTTTCTTGATCCAAACCCTAGTTCCTTTCCATTGGAATTTCTTGGCTTGGATGAACTTTAGTGAGCTTTTTACACTTAACTCTCTTAGTGTGATGAAGTTGATCTTGAATCTCTCTTGAGTTCTTATGGAAGAAGTGTGTGGAACCCTCTAGAAGCCTTGAGAGAGATGAAGAAGTGTGGGAAATGAAATTAGTGAAGTGGGATCACATTTATATAATTGAACTTAACTCAGCCCATCGGGACTTCCACGGACACTTATACGGTCCGTATAACATTGCACGACTTGTATAAGTGGTCGTGGTCCACCACCAGGCAAACATCATCTCTGCTGGGTGTTATACAGACCCTTATACGGACCGTATAAGTCGGTCGTATAACCCCATTTCCCTGACATGATCTCCATCATTCCTTTGATCTCCAATCCTTATGGAACCTTCTTGACACTTGTTTAACACCTCGTTACTAATATAAGGGACATTATAGCTCTTCTCCAAAACATCATTAAGTTGTCATTAATTCGTTACTCATAAATCCTTTCCGATACATAACATATGCCTTGCCTTTCTTCGCAAACTTTCTTCTATTACCTCGAATGCCTTCGAAATCTCAATTAGGATCATCCAATGCTATTTCTTACTTATTGAAACATCATATACTTCGTGCCCCTCGTTAGTCTACCACTGTGCATCAACGAAATTTTTTTCGAGGTGTAACAGTCATATTACTTAATAGAAAAATACTTGTTTAATCATGAGTGCGGAAATAACATGCATGAGCAAAAATGGCTAACCGACTCTGAAAGTCTAACATGACACTTGTCTAGTCTATGAAACCTCTAATATGAGTCTGAATATGAAAACATACTTGCTGGGACAAGGCCCCCAGCATACCTTTAGATGCAAAACTAAATAAGGAAAGACAATGTCTAAACCCCGGATGAGATGTGGCTCACCAATAAGATGGTATGTGTAGATCCTAATGAGCAGAGGCGTCGTCCTATAAATCAGTACCTGCATCATGAAATGCAGGCCCCCAAGGAAATAAAAGGGGACGTCAGTACTTTGAATGTACTGGTAAGTAAACACATGAGAGAATTAAGCAGGCACATAATATATAGACATGAAATTGAAACTAAACATGAATGCTGAAACTGAATATTGAAACTGAACATGAACATGAGTACTGTAAGCATGAAATAATCTGTAACTGAGCTGAAAACATGATAATAATTGTAATACCGACATGAACCACCACGGGGAGAAACATGGAGTCTGATCTCGGCCCGATCAGCTAAGCCATCTTGTACCTTTCCAGGGTACAAGACATGAACATGACATGAATGGATCCAAAATCCCTCAATGGGAAAACATGAAGGAATCGTCCTAACTAGGTGGAGCGATCGTTATCCTACGTTGGCATATGTAGTTTCAGGCTATCTGAGCCTTCTCGGTATTAATACAACTCCCGAACATGAAAGACAACTGAAGATATGATTTTCTGATTGTTAACATGAACATGGATACATGAAGACATGACAATAAATACATACATATATATATATATATATATATATATATATATATATATATATATATATATATATATATACAAGCTTTTCATGGAAATAAGCACAATATCTCATATCTTATGTCATAGAACCCATGGGATACAAGTCATGGGTTTTCATAGATTACGGACTGAGTCTTAATCACCAAAACAGTAAATTAAGACAAATTAAATAGGATTGCAACTGACAATATAATATTTAAATCATGGTTCAAGTGTCTAGGGTTTATCATGAATATACCTAGAATCCTAAAACCTAGGGTGTAATCATGGAAACTGAAACATGGGGAAGAACAAGGATGTTTCTACATGTGGATAGCGTCTACATACCTTAATCGCTCCAAAACTTGAAGAAATGTCTGAATCTTTGAAGAAGAATTCCAAAAGCTTTGAATTTGAAAACCTTGAGAGGATTTTCACTGATTTTCATAGCTACCGTTCGTGGCTCAAAGGGTACTGCTCCGGACCTCCAAATCCAATATTCACCGTTCATATTTTAAACTTATGTGTTATGAACACTCAATTAAAATTTAGGCTTGATCCAACGGGTATATTATTGGAAAACACCAAATTAATATGGTTGGTCGGAATGAAACTCAACAGAAAAATACTAGAGTTTTCTCCAACTTTTTACAACTCTTGATTTTTATAGGGTAACGGGATGGATGGATTTATTCTAGTCTTTATAAATGATAAATCTTGTAGAATACAAAGGTTCTTGATTAAAATATTTACCTTGGAGGAAACCTTACGAAACTAGATTGTCAAACCAAATTCTTGAAGGTTTCTTGATTTTTCTTGATTGTAAGAATGAGTTTCTTGAAAGATTGAAGTGTCTAGGTTCTTTAGGGATGGAGGTAGAGAGAAAAATAATAGTCTCTTAGGGTTTATAATAGTGTTATGGACGTTTTTGCTTCATAAAATAATAAAATAGGGAGTCCTAATTCGAGTTCGAAAAGTCTAAAAATCGTTACCCAAAATCTGAAAATTCTGCTCTAACTAGCGTTAGTAAAATAGGCATAACCCTTAGCACAGAGCTCTGTTTGAGTTCCATAAGATACCATTGGAAAGATATTCCAAAAGGCTACAACTTTCATGTTTTAAGTTTTCTCAAATTATCAACTAATCAAGGAGTTACGGGTGCCCGAAGTAGGCTGGTCAACCACTTTCATAATACGTACAAACTTTCAAATTTTTCGCTAAAACTCTAATGTTACGAGTCTAACATGAATTCTAAGATACGAGGTGTTACAGTTAAGACTTAGAAGATCCTACTATTGAGTACCAAAACTAAAGAAGATCTTCAACAAAGTTTTACTACAATGGATCAATGTTAGTATCACTGTCTAATGATTTACTTGTGATCCTGTATGGATTGAATAATGTTTTTTCTAACAACAATACCTTTTCCTCTTGTTCTTCCTGTTTTAATTCATTGAAACTGGTAAGTTTTGCTATATATCATATGTAGCAAAACAGTACTTAGCTTCCTGTTTTAATTTTGTTCCCTTTCTTACTTGCCTACCTATTCATTTTTTCCCTAAAATACCTGTTATCCTTTGATTTCTTGCTCTCTAACTTCCAAACAATTTAAGTAGGTAACTAAAGAGACCCAATGACATAATAAAGGTAGGTTAGAAAAAAGATTCAAACGGATTGAAAATTCTTTTTGACTGAATTGTTTCTTAACGTATAAGCAAAACAATTATATAATCTAAAAATATATTTACGATTACAATACACATGCATTGAAAATGGACCCAAGAAAAAAGTCTTTGATAGCTCCCCACAATCAGCAATTATACACTAATATAAATAATTTTTTTTGAATATATCACTTCATTAGTAAAACCTTTGAATTTATCATTAGTAAATGAATACTCGTTGCAAACATTAACTTCACTTTTTGTTCTATTATTTAAAATACAATAAAGTTTTTTTGCCACACTATTTTGGACACAATGGCCCAAATAGGGTAAATTTCTATGCCTATTTAGGTCAAATTTAATAATTTATGCTTACTTAATGTCATTTCTATCTTTTCTTCTCAAAGTTTATCTTAATTTAAAATTGTATAATAGAAGTTATGGTAATTTTTACATAAATAAATTTGGATCAAATTGGAGTGGCAATTTAGCAACTCTCTTTAAAAAAAAAAATATATATATATATATATCTTAAAAATAAAACTTTTGGAGTGTCAGAAAGAAACCCACCTTACGTTGATAGTACTTCAAAATAATTGTCCATAAAATTCTTCGTTGACCCATTACTGAAGCAAAATTCTTACAACTTTTTTTGTTTCATGCAAAACTTGACTAACGTTTTTTTTCATCATGGTAGTTAAGCAGAAGGTGAAAAAGGTGAAAGAAAAAACTGAAACAACAATCACGAGATCATTAAGATTTCTCTTGCTTCCAATCATTCAAAACTCAAAATTTTAATTCAAATATAATTCTCACTAAGTAGTCCAAAACAGCTAAGCTATTGACATTCACTACTAAAAAAACAGGGTTTTTCGACCAAATAATTTCGACCTCACTTTTTGGTCGAAAAAAAATCGACCACATGAAGTCAAAATTTTCATAATTTAATTTTTTTTTTTTGGATTTCGACCTCACGCGGTGGAAATTTAAACGGGAAATAAAATTTCGACCGCATGAGGTCAAAACTTATTTTTGTACAAATAATAAATAAATAAAAACATTTTCAAAAAATTAAATTATATAAATAAAACAATTAATTAAAAAAAAACATATTTCGACTGCATGCGGTCGAAATAATAAAGTTCAAAAGTTTAATATACTCCCCCAGCATCAATCGTGCAATTCTCAACCCAAAATATACCTAAACCTAATTTTATACCAAAACTCCCACCCCCAACACACCCCTACCCCGCCGCCGATGCCCCATCCCCACCACACCCCTCCCCGGCGCCGACGCCCCATCCCCACCACTGCCTGTCCTTCGTCGCCGCCCTTGCTGTCCGCCGCCATTAAAGGTAAGTAATTTTTTTGCCATTTTTTTTTTCAATCTCATTTCTATCATTATTAGTTACATTACTTTGTAATTGTAGTTTAATTAGTAGATTACTTATATTTATTGTTAAAGATTGCATTTGTAGCTATTTGTTAAAATTTTACTAAGTGTAAATTGAAATTGAAATTGAATGTTGTTGAAATATATTTACTGTTTTCATTGCCTTCACTCTTTTATCAATAATACCTCTAATTGAGGCATGAACATCCCTTTCAATTTCCTTCATTCTTTTGTTCCTCTTTATTGGCAAAAACCTATGAAATAGTCCAATAAATAAGAAATTTGAAAGTGAAAGAGACATCCATTCTGTCGCGGTAGCTCTCTGTTCCTGTGACTGTGTAGTACTTCTTTGACGGTGTTCCTATAATATGCAGGACAGAAGGAGTTAGTATGTAGCCAATATATCAAGTATACTTATGGTTCAAGTTTTTGAACAAATGAGTAAACCAAATCTAAAGTTGTTACTTGTCCTAATTTTCCAGTTGACATACAAGCTTCTTATTTATAATAATAGGAGCACTATACCCTAATCTTTGTAGCTTTACTACAAATACTGAAGGCCAACCAAAATATGCAAAGAAAAAGCAGTAGTATTTATAGCAGATAATTTATGTGCTAGGCAGAAACTGAAGATTTTATCAAAAACAAAGTGGGGTTTATCAAAATCATGTGGCTTGAGTAGTTTAATTGTTAGTTGCATGGATCTGTTTGGTTTATATGTTAGTCCACTATTGGCTTAATTAGCAATTATGTGATTTGTTTGTTTAAGCAATTAGTTAAATCACACTTTGCTTAGCCTAAATCAACAGTTAACTACTTGTTAGGATGTTAGTAGCTAGGCTAATGAGTTTTCAACTCTTTTCTAGCTTCAATTTGATTAGTATAGTGGTTGGATACTATTACAGTTAGCTTCTACGGACTAGACTACATATTTTAAGAGTTGATCACTCATAAACATATAAAGTAGATCAGTGGTTCAATGATGGTTCCAGACTTACCTTAGTTATAATTAGTCAAGTTTCCTTTAATCACCCAGGTGGACCTGCAATTATGCCTCGTCATACCTTATTCTGGCATAGCTTTATTTCCAGTACATTAGATCTCACGTGCTTGACAACTCTGTTTTGAATTCACTAGTGCATAAGGATAAAAGTTCCAGATATGAAACAAATATCAAATTAATCTTCAATGACAATATCAGTTTCTTCACTCAATGTTAATATACCATACCTTATGTTATCTTTTCATCTGCATTGACTTCATAAACAGCTTTTCATTTTCAGGCTTAAAAGCAACCTCTGCTCTGAAAGCAACTTCAGCTATCTGGAATCAGCACATTCATAAGTAAGAATAGAAATATGAGTTTGACTTATTAGCTGTAGCACAGGTTATGGTGTACGTTGAAGCCACAAAATTTAAAACAAGATGTCTGAATCCAGGAGCCTGAAATGAGGACACTGAAAGTTTAACTAACCCTGAAAATGATATAAATGTTTGGCTACTAGCAGTAGAAAGGTTCAACTTCAACAAACCTCTAAGGCTGACTACTTTTTTTTTTTTTTTTTTTGGCAGTAGCAACTGAAATTCCATATTGCAGAAGCATTTTTTTTTTTTTTTTGCAGAAGCATATTCAGGTTTTTGTAACAGCTTTTGGTTCATGTTTTTAGACTGCATATTCAGAAATGTGTTAAAGGCGAAAGCTGTTATAATTTAACTAATACAGAGTTGTTGATTATTTTCCATCGTTCATGTTGATTGTAGCACAATACTGCCTGCTAATACAGAGTTGTTGATTATGGAGAAAAGAGTGAAATAGGTTGTGACTACTGCTGCTAATACAGTGTTGTTGGATTTCTTGACATATAGTAATATCTCCCATATTTCATTTTTTACTTGTGGCTCGTTTGGATATGAAATTAGTTGTTAATCTTGATTTGTTTGCAGACGCTCGAGAGGGGTCAGGAAGTACCTCAAGATGAAGTCTTCAAGATTACTCACACGAGGAGTCGAAGAACGCTGATGGTACAGACCAATGGATTGAGCCAAGGTCTTAGTAAACCTATGTAAGTCAATAACTAACAATGATAACTACTTTTGTTTTAACTAAATTTACCTACTAACATTGTATCCTTCAACTTCAGACCGAGTATCAACAACACAAGTTGGAATATTATGACAGTCAGCCAGCCGAGACGTCAATGACCAACGAGGTAATTGATCAGTAGTGGATGGAGAAGGTTGCTCCCCCGACAAGGTACGAGACAGTTTATGGGATCCCTAATCGAGCCTGTCGTCAATTCCCGTCGTTCCTTCAAGGTGTAGGTGCTACTTCTGAGGGGGCAGTGGATCCTAAGGAGTACCAAGAAATGAAGCAGAAAGTTACTCAACTAACACGTACACTTAGTGCCACGGAGGCAAGGATGTTGGTTATGCAGGCCCAAATAGACAGCTTACTCAATTCGGGGGCCTTTCCGATTCCCCCGTGTCCCGGGGATGCTCGTAGGTCACAGCCCAGTAGACGACGTAGGTCACAGGCCAACGTAGTTCATGGTCTTGTTGATGAGGATAGTGGGGAGGATTCGGATCATGTCTCTAACACCCAACGTTGACTTTTTTGATTCGTATACTTTTGGACTCTAATATTACTATGTTTTCTTGGATATGTATATGATATTTGATTGTAGTTTTAATTCGAATCAGATATACTTTTGAAGGTGAATCTGATTGTAGAAAGTAGTTTATGGTTGTTTAACTTTATGGTGTTTTAAGTGTTTGAATGTAGTTTTAAGGATATTTAGAAGTACTTTGAATTTGATAGTGAATGTGTTGTAATGATGAATTGGATGTGTTGCAGAATAATGTTGATTTGGTTGAATTGGCAGGTAGGCTGCTGTAAAAGCAGTGAAATGCTGATATTTTTTCCCATATTTTCGACCACACGAGGTCGAAATTAAGCCGAGATATTGCTAAATTTCGACCTCACCAGGTCTAAAATGTACCTCCACATTAAAATTTCGACCACATGAAGTCGAAATTTAGCAACAATGTTGCTAGATTTCGACCACATGTGGTCGAAAAAATTAAATATTATTTTTAAAAAACCACATTTTTCGACCACACGAGGTCGAAAATATTATTTAATATTTAAATAAAAATTATTTTTTCCACCTCCTGCGGTCAAATTTTTTTAATAATATTTAAATAAAATATGCAGTTTTCGACCACACAAGGTCGAAAACTATATTTTCGTAATGTCAGTAGAATTTTTTTTTTCGACCTCGTATGGTCGAAAAATTTCGACCACATGAGGTCGAAAAAAATTTCACCCTATCAATTAGCGACTTGTCCTTGAGGTCGAAAAAAGGGCTTTTTCGACCTCATGCAGTCGAAAAGTTTGGTCGAAAAACCTTGTTTTTTTAGTAGTGATTACCGATAATGTGTTCAATCTCAAAGGAGAAGATTGATAACGTCCAAATTCACTCGTCAAAGAGAAAGTGTACACGGTCGTCGCAATATAATTTACCCAACTATGAGTCGGGGTTGAATCCACAGGGAACAATATAAATACGATTTAAACAAGTAAGGAATTATCACTTTCTACGCTAAGCCAAACACTTGATAATAGTTGATTTTGAGAAAATTATAACCAATGCGAAAATATAAACTAATCTAGAAAGCGAGTAAAATGATCAATGGCCACAAGCATGGATACACGGGAAATTACTCTCAAGTAATGATCTAATGTATTTTACGATTTTACAACTAAGAGGGAGTTGTAGTTAATAGATAATGGTTTTTAAAATCTCATCAAAAGTCTCTCGATCAAATTGATAAATGTCATTACTAAGCTTTCTCAAGCCTTAGGGGGCGTTTGAAACCATGCAATTTGGATATTTTAAGGAGTATTTTCTCTTATAGACATAAAAACCCACAAGTTATGAAAACTATCAAAACATTTTCAATTCTTATACAATCTTAACAAATGAGAAAGTCATAGTTCATCACAAAATTAATACGCTAATTCATAACAACCGGCTCAAAATTAATACTAGAAGACCTTTCTAAAAGTACAACATCAATTGGATGGTTGGTGGACATAAATAAAATTGGTAGACATATATAAATTAAAAGGTTGGTAGACATAAATAAAATTTGGTGGAAGTTAATGAGATTGGTAAATGATTGATGGGGGTCATTGTTAAAAATATCTACCAACTTATGGGTTAAATTTTATATTTAAAAAGGTTGAAACGATGGTTTCAAACCCCAAATCATGCCTTTTTGGATGATTTGGGGTTTCAAACCATGAGTGAAAACGCATGTCCAAACGCTGGTTAACCATGGTTTGAAAACGCATGGGCAAACGCCTACTTAGAATGTAGAAAATGTGAACACCCATTTTATTTCAAGTTAGCTTTCCTATATCTAGCTCAAGCTATTAGATGGGTTTTAAAGCCCCAAATCCTTGCTATCTAACTCTTTTCGTAACTTTTACTTTCTTTCTCAAGCAAAAGAAAAGTATTTAGGCACAAATAAAGTTGGCCACCATTAGAAGTCATTAAAGCTTGAAGAATTAATAGAAAAACATTAACCCGCTTCATAAGAAATAAAAATCATTCAATACATAAGCATCACAAGAGTTTCAATCCAAACTTTAACAATGTATATTTTCATAAACAAGTTTCAAGCATTGAAATGAAAAATTACACACTTAAATAGTCAATGCAAAGCAAGGAATTGAAGAAATGAGTAAAGGATTAAGAAATTTCTTATCAAGATCTTCAATCCCCAAGTGTGATGCAAAAACCCTAGCTCTTCAAGCTTGTAATGTCACGACCCAACTAGAAGGCCATGACGGTTACCCGGAGCTAGCATACCGAGCACCACCTGTCAGACTTATCATCAAACTCAACCTGAACATGCATCATTCCCAACACAACCTTATCATGAAATGATTTTTGAAATTTTCTCAAAAAACATAAATGTGCATAAGCCCACGAGGCTATAAAATGATATGCAAGACATACACTAAAGGGAACATTAGACATCTACTACCCACATGTATGTATCTACGAGCCTCTAACTGGGATATTGTATTCATAAGGACGGGACAGGACCCCGCCATGCCCCAAATATGTACACAAAAGAATATACCAATAAACTGCAACTCCGGAGTAGTGGAGTGCTCCTGTAAGTCTGCTAAATAAGCTCCTAGGAATCTAGACCGTCTCCCTGTCTACCTGTAGGCATGAACACAACGTCCATAAAAGAAAAGGAGTCAGTACGAACAATGTACTGAGTATGTAAGGCATGTATAACAGCATAATCAAGAAATAAGAGAGCATAAGATGAAGAGATAACCTGTAACTGATCGCCTCTTAAGGCGAAGTCGTGCATGCTAACTTTTATATTTTAAACATCATCATATCATGTATATACATATATAAATTGCCCGACCATATAGGTACGGTGTGATCATCATTAGCCCGCGTCCGGGCCTCTCGAGTCCGGGATAACCATCTCATGCCGCCCACTAGTGGTGTCTGCCCGGCCGACTAGGTACGGTGTAGTTATTATCATAGCTGCCCATTATGCCTATCGTCGTGATGTCTGCCCGGCCAACTAGGCCCGGTGTAATCTCACATTTACAGAACATAAAGCATGCATGAGAGCTCAAGTAAAAGCTATAACTCTATCGGAGTGACGTAAGGTCGGTAATCTCTGACTATTTTATGGAACAACCATCATCGCAAGGTCTCACCTTGAAGGAATTAGTATCATGAGGTGAGATGACCAACAATGAATAACATCAAGGAAATTAGGAAATAAGATCATTAAGCTCATAATAGCATCAATTCACAAGCTTTCTGATTCAAATCCAATATAGTACCTATGGGTACATAAGAAATGTATTGAATCGATTCTTTTTAATGAATAGATCCGATCGCAACTTCGAATATGGAATTCAAAGGGATAAGGAGCAGAGCAACTGGCGTAAAAAGAAGGGATAGGGGCCATACTACATAGGCTCCTTTTCGTACGAAATTTCCGAATTTTGCACTCTTATTACATTCAGTTTGAGAGCCCTTGTCCTCACGTCCACTCCCAAGGATCCCCCCGTCCTCGGGTCCTGAAAAAGACACCGATCAGAGACGAAAGTTACACTGGAGTTCAGGCTTTTTTTGTGTTGGAGTGAAAGCCACTTGACTAGTTGGAGAGGAGCTCACAGACAAGAGATTAAAAGACGGAAGATAGATTGTTACGAGCTATACTTGGTATTCAGGTATCTACTTCAAAAGAAACTTGTTGGAATCTCTAGAAATAAAATCATGACCATCATTATCATAGAACACATCTTATCTCTGTCTGATAAGAAGCTCTTACGAATCTTTAACTTCCAACTTTTGGGATGTAAGAAGGTCATGGACATATAGAGAGGAAATCGTAATATAGGAGTCATGCCTTTGAAAGAAAGGGACCAGCCTTACATACCTTTATGTCTTTTTAACGACTAAACATCCTCCTTCCAAGCTCACAACTCTACATTCAAGAGAATTCGTACTAAATTAGATAATTCAAAACATGCTTAAGTCTAAACTAAAGCGACTAAGAGCTAACGAAAATTGGGCAGCATTTCCTTTGTTTCGACAACTTCCTCCATATAATAAACAACTCCCAAACATCAATAGCAACACCCATAATACCATAATCAGTAGACTTTTTCAAGTTAAATATTGTTCAATTCGCAAAACTCCTCTTCAAAGTCATTCATAACCATAGCCACAACATAATACCATATTCACTTACATACAATACTTCCTCAACATCATTAGTGTCACCCATAACAAGATTACACTCATGGCATACCAAAAACTATGACTCAAGTCAAGTTACGATTCAAGAATACCACTAAATCCATGGTTGAGCTTCATATTCTACTTCCTTCCCTTACTCAAGTTATTCAACAACCAAATACTCTTAATAACATGAAATAGATGTAAAACTCACCTTTGATCATATAAGGATGAATTTTGGATGAATATACTTCACTTGAGAGAAACCCCAACTTCAGTACCAAAGGATTTCTTGACTTCTACAAACCCTATTTAGCCCTTTTGCATTTGATTCTCTTGATTCTTGCTACTTAATCCTTGATTCTTCTTAGGTTGTGTGAATATGGTGTGTGGAATATTCTAGAGTTCTCAAGAGTTTTGGAGAAGATAGGAAATGAAAAATAAGAACTTGGGTCATCTATTTATAACAAGAAAATAAAGCTGCCCGATGTGATTATACGGACACTTATACGGTCCGTATAAGTGACCGTATAATATCACCAGTGATGACCCTTCACTGTAACTGTTATACGGACCGATAAGTGGTCGTATAACTCATCTTTTCCAAAATTGTTTTTGTCGATTTGTTTGATCTCAAATCCTTATGGAACCTTCTTGACACTTGTATAACACTTCATTAACCATTTAAGGAGCCTTATAGCTTCTCCTCAAGACACTACTAAATAATCATTAACTCGATAATTCGTGAAACCTTCGCAAACACAACTTATACCTTACTTCCTTCGGCGAATTTAGCTCCACCAATTCATGTGACTTTGAGATCTTGAGGTATGCACTCTAAAGCTATAAAAATACTCTCCTTAACTTCATGAGGACTTCATGCTTACCTTAAGCCCGCATTAATCTATTCACACGCAACAACTCAAAATTCTGAGATGTAACATTGTAAATATGGCCAAAGATGATGATATTTTCCTTCAAGTCTTACTTTTATAGTTGCACAATTTTTCAATCAAAAATATGTCCAAAACAACCCCAATTTTCGGATTTACAGATCTGACCGTTTTTGCACTTTTAACCATTTTTTTCGTTTTCTTCAATTTGGCTTCTTTTGACTTGTTTTCACTTGATTTCTTTTCCGATCACTTCTAAATCACATAAAACTGTAAAATAGGAGTAAACGACATTAAATGCAACAATAAGTTGGTAAAATACCAACTTATCAAACATGAAAACTTGGATTTTTATTTTGTCTGACATACATGTATGTGAGATATTACTTTTTTGTGCAGTAACAAATATACAATATTAAACTGTTAAAGGATATAAAAATAAAGAAGATTAACAATTAAATAATTCACATGATTTATAAAAAGGTAGAAAATCAAATGAAGAATGCACATACACAATTGAAAATCAGGAAGAAATGAGGATATGAATAGATATTTGCAAGCAAACAACCTGCAGCCAAGAGAAAAGCAAAGAAAATTAAACCAAGAGAGAATAAAAGGAGGCACAAAATAGCGAGTAGCCTATATGCCAAATATATATATGGTGATATGCATTTATATATATGCATTAATGATGATATTTAATTGGGGAATGGAAAAACTTTTAATCTCCTTGGAATCAGTTTTTAGTCTCCGATCAAACGAAAATTACATTGATCAAAGATATTCCACATATCTAAATAGAGTGAATTGAATGAATACAAGAAAAGGAGCGAAGGGTTGGAGCAGTAAATATTGAAGCTTTTAAATATCTTTACAATCAATAATAGGAATGAGTGGTGTAGTAAATTTTGAGACATTTAAATTCTTACATTAAAGAATAAGAATTAATGAAGGAGTAGTATAGATGAACCATGTTTGTGGAATATAAAAGATTGTCAAAACGGCTGATTATTAAAGTCTCCCTCGGTTAATGAATTCTAGACTTTTTAGAAGTATTTTTTTAATAGCACAAAAATAGGAGAAAGGTCAAAAAAATTGAGAAAAAAGATAACTACGAATGATGATCATAGAGAGGTGTCACATCACATTATCTATATCAAGCTTTATATTATATATAGATATAAATACGTGGTGAACGAAATTTTTGTATTATATATATATATATATATATATATATATATATATATATATATATATATATATATTGTCACAATAGCTTTTCTGTGTTTTTGCTTTTTTATTTTAAAAATTTCTTAGTGGAAATCCTGACTTCCCTCCTGTCCAGAGCAGATTACAAGATTTCAAGTAGAAGATTATATTTACAGAATGATAGAAGTCTTTTTATCCCTCTCAGTATAATATTATATGGTGATTTTACAATGGTTTACAATATTAAAGGAAAAAAGAATGCACCAACATCATAAAAGCTTAAATTGTTCATTTTGACTTGACTGATCACACCAGAATTAAAAAAAAAAAAAAAAAAAATAGGACGAGGAATTATCCTTTTCCATTACACCCTTCTCCATCCAAAGTAATAATATCTCCTCGTATCTTTTTATCTGTCACTTCAATTAAAAAAATTGGTCAAAATATTTGACCCTTTAGAAAATTATAACAACAAATTAATTGGTTTTGGGATAATTGTACCTTAATTGGTCCCTCGGTTATTGTTGAATTCTAATTTTGATCCTTGTAATATTTGATTAAATGCATTTAACCTCAATATAATTAACTGAAATGTGTGTTTTGGTCCCTTGTTAAAGGGAATATGTGATTTTTAGATTATTGTTTGAACTATATCACTCTTAAATATGGAGTAACAATTACAAATTTAACATAATACATCGATAATGAATAGTCTAACACATAATAATTCATTAAAGTGGTGAAGATTCACGGTCAGAGAAATCAAAAATGCACATATCAATTAATTGGAGGTTATATGTGCTTCTTAAAAATCATAAGGACCAAAACAATATTTTTTCTAATATTTGAGGGTGTAAAAGAGCTAATTTTCCTTGTTTCTGTTTTCAAAATTCTACCCCACCTTAATGCTGTTGAAAAAAAAAAAAAGACCTTAATGCTAAATTGTCAATTACTCTTTTAAGGTTCTGCCCCACCTTAATGCTGTTGAAAAAAAAAAAAGAAAAAAAAAGAAGAAGAAGAAGAAGACCTTAATGCTAAATTGTCAATTACTCTTTTAAGGAAGAGATAGGAGTAATTTACTCAAATACTTCTCATGATTAATGCAATCACTTAAATAGTTTTCTTTAAAAGGTATGTCTAAGTCTAAAAACTGCATAATAGAGGACCACAACGAGTACTACTTACCATGTTCAGATAAACCTAATAGGGGTGTAAGTATAAGGTTTTCATAGTACAGGGGTAAGTGTTTGGTTTAAAGATATTGGGCTGCATCTGAAACTCATTCATATTACAGGGATATTTGGTGTAATTAATCATTAATTTAATCATAATTAACTTTTAAAACTCCTAACATTCATCTACTTATCATCATGCATTGCTTTATTAAATATGGACGACATTTTCGTCTCAAAACTGGAAAGTCAAAGGCGTACAGCTTTGAAAAATCCAGGCTTTCATATCCTAATTAGGCTCTTAGCCGCCATTATGGCCTCTCAACAGAAAATTGAAAGAATTATATTTTTCAATTGAAATGTAATATTATTCAATTAATCAGTAAACTTAAGTGATTGGCTCACAAAAAAGTTTCTTAAAAAAAGTACTCGGTATATATGCTGGTGGCAAAGGCGAATTCAGGATGAATTCACCATTACTTTTAAGATAAGATATAAAAAACGTTAAAGGTTGTTTAGAATTATTTTTTATATATATAGGAAAAGACGCAGAAGTGCATTTAGTCGGGTTCAATCCCGCAACCTTAAGGGTTAAAACCTAACACTTAATCAGTGCTCCACTTGGTCCAATTTGACTATGTGTTTCTCTAGTTAATATTACATATATTTTAAGGATTATATACATAATATACCGAATTTAGTCGAGTGACCATAGGTTCACGTGACTCATTTTTTATATATAGATTCGCCCCTGGGTGGTGGGAGATAGCAAGTACCCCGTAGAATTAGTCGAGACCTGAGTGGTAGCAGGCCGTGGAATGAGTCGAGGTGCGCAAGTTGGCTCGGTTGAATATAAAAAAAGAAAAAAGAAAAATCCATTTCATATTTTAGTAAAAAAGTTTTTCTTCTCATATTCCTTGCAAGACAAAAATTGGACATGACTTTTTGATTCTAAACTGGTCGGAAGAAAAGTAAACTTTGTCAATCCATTTTTGTGTCAGCTATGTTGGGTCTCCATCAAAAATATGAGTTAGAATCCATGAAAGGCCTACTTTTTTATTCGTTTGCTCTCAATTTCTCTTCATTTTACTAACTTCTGTATCACAATGTTTTCTTTTGTTTTCATTCAGTATCCGGTACCTGGTACCTGTATTGATGAATTCGATGACTAGATCACATCTTGGGTGCCATTCATGAGCAGTAGAATCACTTTGCTACCAACGATTAATTTGCAAGATATTTTTTCGACAACCACTTATCTGACCGGTTCTTTTCAATTCTTTTTAATTGTCAGCTCAAAATCAAGCAGATACGTTGGACATTGTAATAAGAATAACAGTACAAGATACATAAAACACATCAGTCTCATTCATTTGATTTTAAAATGCGTTACGTACTTCATATAATTGTGGCCATGAGCAATTCCTCGACCATCTTTATCACTACGCTAGAAACTTTTCTTATGCTACGAGGATTCAACGCTTTATATAAATACAAAAGAATTTATAACCCAATCTGCATAGTATAAGAGGATTAAATTGAACTCCTTCATTGTAGCCCCTTTGATATCAGAAAATGTTGCATCAACATGAACCACAATTTGATGATCAAGAATAACATGCATAAGTTCTTGCAACTGAGGATTTAATTTGCAATATTAGAGAATTAACTGTCAATAACTGAGAAAAGAATTAATCAATGTGGTACAGTCTTATAGATTTGTGTAAATAAGCCAATCAATGTCTGCATCAATCACTAACAATGTAAAATATCTTGTCTTTGATGATTGTATCCCTACATTCCTCGATTTAGAGCCTTTGGAGTGGAGTATTTCCTTAATAAGATGATCAAGAGTATTTTTGAAAGGTTGGCGAAATTAGTTTGTTGCATCTACTGTCTCTATTCTCTTGCTTTTATGGCCTTTTTACAGGCTAACACATAATATTTGCTCATAATAGACGTGTCCCTAAACTCAAAAAGTCAAGGTTTAAGTTCATAAATTACTTACTCCCTCTATTTCAATTTATTTGTCTGGTTTTGACTTGACATGGAGTTTAAGAAGGTCAAGAAGATTTTTGAATATTGTGGTATTAAATTAAAGATATTTAGAATGTACCAAAATGGTTTTTAATCTTGTGGTATTAAACATGTCATGTGCAAAGTTGAAATTAAAGAGTTACAAAAAAAAAACCTTTTTTAAACAGATTAAAAAGAAAAGTAAGACAAACAAATTGAAACTGAGGGAGTATATATTTGAGTTAAATAAAATGAGGAAACAAGATCTCTTGACCTCTTACAATTTGAATAGAAGAAAATGACTTTTTCAGATCTGTTATGTGTTTTTTTTCAGATCTCTTATGTATAAAAAATGAAAATCTCTTGTAAAAGGATCATAAAAATTTTAAAAAAAAATTGTAAAGGACCAAATAACATTGTTCATCTTAATATAATACTATAAAAATAAAATTTTGAATGATAAAATTAAAGCAAGGGGGCTTACTGTAACTATGTCGGTAAGCAAGGTTGCCTCGCACAAGTGGCTAAAATCATTAATGTAATTAGTAGTTTGATGGATTTTTAAAAATAGAAAGTGTCATATTCTGACAATGAAGTCTCTTTTGCACAAGTTGACCGACCCAATGATGCCGACGGCTGTTGAGTCTTTGAGAGCCTGTTTGGAAAGCCACCTGGAATTGGTGTTATTACTACCCTAATAATTACATAGCCTAGTAATTACACAGTATTATAATTACAACGATCTATTTATTTGTCATAATATAATTATAGTGTAATTATAAGCGTGTTGTTTAGTTATACAAGTGTAATTACACATGTAGTTTAATTTAAAACTAAAATTTAATTATAAAAAATTTAAAATTAATATTTAAAAAATATGTGCCTTTATAAATGATATTAAATTATTTATTTAATAATACATTGTTTCTTAAAAATATTTTAATTAATAATAATATATTTGCAACTAATATTGTAAAAAATAATTGATATATAATTTCAAATTAATAATATTTTTATTTTAATTGATTATAAAAATTAAAAGCATGCCTTTTTGTGAGAATATCATGGGATTGGATGTTTGACAAAAAAAATAATATTTATAAATATAATGTCATAACACTATTCAAATATTTAACAATAATTCTATCAACTGTAAGTGAAAAATAAACAACATGCAATGCGAAATAACAAGTCAATAGTATTAAAACAAATATTTTTAAAATCGAAAATATAACTTAAATTCAAAATCCGAAAGAATATTTTTAACATACTACTCTTATGTCAAATTCTAACGTTACATAAGTAAGTTTCAACGTAACATAAGTAAATGCTCTTATAATTCAAAGGAAAGGGAAAATATAAGTCAATAACCTCATTCACAACGAAATTCTACTTTAATAACGTCACTTTTTATATGCCAAGTTTGCTAATGACTCATTCTTTCTAATATTAAGAGATGTAGTTTCAAAAATTAGAATATTAACACGGTTATGCTAAATGAATAAAATAAAAAATTTTAAAAAAATACGATCAATTACATGGAACCACAAGAAGTAAAGGTTGGGAATGAGAAGAAAGGAAATGAAATATAAATTCTATAAAAAGAAAAATATATTTTAAGAAATACAAATGATTAAAAAGTAAAAATAAAAAAGAAATTAAATAATAGAAATAAAAAAGAAATTAGAAAAGAAAACAAATTAAAATAAAATAAAAAATTAATTAAATAATAGAAATAAAAAACAAATTAAAATAAAATTAAAAAGAAATAAAGTAAAAAGTAACCCTATAATTACACCCAATTCTCAGCCTCCCCCCCCCCCCCCCCCCCCCCGAAGAATTGGAGAGTGTAATTATACCCTCTCAATTACACCTAATTCCCACTTAACTGTGTAATTACCTGGTCAAACAAACAGGTCAAACTGTGTAATCACACTCAATTCCAATTACCTGGGTGGCTTTCCAAACAAGCCCTATATCATTACGCAATTTCTTTAAAGGCTATGCATGTTAATAATTGCGAGTCCAATAATGAATATCCAATCTTCTAAGTTTCAAACTAATTGACTTGAAAGTAATAGCTTACATTTTCGTCATCTTGAAATGTTAGTTAATTTACCTTGCCTCTATCTTCAGGGTGGAGCTATATTACCTTTGGAGGAGATTCAATTGAAGTCCCTTCATCAAAATATTTATTGTATGTATAGGGCACACAACTTGTGTATTGTATACCAATATACTTATATGTTATTGAATGCCTTTTATACTTGTCCATTAAGTGACTCTAACAGTCGATTACTATAAATTGAGTGACCGTTTAGACAACCAACTCGGATACTGAGAGTGAAGGAAGCAACTATAATCTATATAATTCTGCAGCGTTGCAAGGGGTTCATTCGAACTTCTTTCACAGGAATATTACACTGTATATGTAAGGTCAAAATGGTTTTTCTGTATGTTTATGTTTTTATTTTTTTATATTTTGAATTTTCTTAGTGAAAATATTGGCTTCACTATTACCCAAAGCAGGTTAAAAAAAAGTTCAAATTGAATATATTTGCAGCATGAGAAAACTTGTCTTTTTTTTTTTTTCCTCAGTATAAAATAGTACTATAATATTCTATGGTGACTTTACAACGGTGTTACAATGTTACAGGAAAAAAGAAGAAACAAATGTGTCAATATCATAAGGACTGAAATTGTTCATTTTGACCCGACTGATTACATCAGAAAAAGGAAAAGAGAAAGGAGGAAGTATCCTTTCCATTACTCCCTTCTCCATCCAAAGTATAATATCACTTCGTAATTTTTTATCTGTTACTTCAATTAAAAATTTTGGTCAAAATATTTGACCCTTTAAAAGATTATAAAAAGACAAATAGTGGACATGACTTTTTGATTCTAAACTGGTGGGCAGAAAAGTTAAGTTTGTCAATCAAAGTTATTGGTATTCTTTTTTGTGTCAGCTATGTTGAGGCTCCAAGGCTTTAACCTTGTCAATCGAAAATATGAGTCAGAATCCATGAAAGGCATACTTTCTTTATTCCTTTGCTCCCATTTTCTCTTCATCTTACTAACTTCTGCAGCATTAGGCACAATCACTACAGATAAATCCATTAGAGATGGTGACACAATTGTTTCAGCTGGAGGGGTTTATGAACTTGGATTTTTCAGCCCTGGAAATTCCAAGAATCGCTACGTTGGCATAGACCTGTCAACCGGTTCCAACCGGAACCGGACCGGGAACCGGTTAGGAAACCGGCCGGTTCCGGTTCCAAAACCGGAACCGCCTAACCGGTTCCGGTTTAACCGGTTCCGGTTAACCGGTTTTAAAGTCCAAACCGGAACCGGTCCGGTTTGGATTGGTTAAAATATTTTTTTTTTGTTTTTTGTATTATATATATATATTATAGTATTTATTTGTATATTATAGGTATATTTACATATGTTATACAACTTTATAATTAAAGTTTAAATATTTACTGACTAACAGCCTAACAGCAAGTCAGCAATACAGAATAGTGCTTTTCGTACACATATATATGTATAACTTACATACTATACTCTATATACATATATAGTAGGTATCTACTATATATACAATATATACACTATATATACAATATATACTTAATATATATATTATATATATTTATATAATATATATACTTATATACTATATATACTTATATATGTGTATAACTTAATATATATAGTATATATACTATATATACTTATATATATGTACTATATACTATATATACTTACTTATATACTATATACACTTACTTATATACTATATGTGTATAACTTAATATATATAGTATATATACTTACTTATATATACTTGTATATATGTACTATATACTATATATACTTACTTATATACTATATATACTTATATTCCTAACTTAATAAAAGTAAAAATATGAACACAAGTAAATAGAAGAAAGCTCAATGAGCCATATATTTTATTCATTCTTGGATAACATTTATTTGCAAGTTGTATTTTTTTTTAACTTGCAAATAATACATGAGTTATACAAAAATAGTAGAATAATAAAATCACCAATTTTGAACCATTTCGTTAATTTCCCCCACATCATATTCGGTCATGGAAATATCTTCAAAGTCTTCCATTTGGTCCGGTCCACTAGCTATCAAATCTTTAATTTCTTCCTCTTCGCCTTGCTCCGCTTCTGAGTTTTGGTTGCGTCGCTCCGATCTAATCCAATCTCGAATGCACACTAGTACTTGCAAGCTAAAGCCGGATAATGAATGTCTATGGTCTCCAATTTGTTGTCTTCCTTGGCTAAATGCGCTCTCCGAAGCCACGGTTGATACTTGAACCGTAAGGATATCTCGAGTCATTCTTGAAAGTACCGGATAGCTTGCCTTGTACTTCTTCCACCATGCTAAGATGTCCAAGTCATCCTTGATATCCACATTTGACTGCATCAAATAAAAGTTAAATTCATCAAAGTTTGCAGTAGAAGAAGACGTTGGCTGTGAATGTAAAACTTTTAAACCCGACAAGCCCTTTTTGCTACTCTGAGAAGTAGTAGGGCGTGGAGCAACGGGTGTAGCACGTTCTTCCAAACTAAAATAATGAGTAAAAACTCTTCTAAACTCATCATCAATAGCGAGATCGGCTTCAGCTAAAGATGGTTGAACTCCCTCTTCAATTTCTAAAAATGTATAAATTTGACTAACCAAATTTTTAGTATAAAACACTTTTAAACAAGGATTTAAAAGGGAACCCAATATAAATAAAGTTGGGATGGGAAAAAAATACTTCTTAAATTTGATTATCATTTCAAAAATAGCCACTTGATAATCGGGTTTATATTTATACTCTTGTAAAACTCTAGCTATTTCCGCTAAGTAGGCTAAAATTCCGGTTACCGTGGGATAGAATTGTCTAGAAAAAGCAAGAGTTGCATTATAAAAAATTTCTAAGAGTTCAATACATTCTTTAACATCTTCTCAATGCCTAAAAGTTAACCAATCCTCACTATCAATATTATACTTGTTGTGAACTTGTTGTATGGGAATCCTATACTCATATGCTTGTTGTAGCATAATGTAAGTGTAGTTCCACCTAGTCTCAATTTCTACTTGAATTTTCCTAGGTCTAAGGTTATTTTCCACACAAGCATTCTTAAAATCTCTAATTCTTCCCCTATTAGCATTACAAAAAAGAAACGCAACAACATTTCTAACTTTTTGAACAGAATCATCAAAATGCATAAGACCATCTTTAACAATTAAATTTAAAATGTGACAACTACATCTTACATGAAAAATATTTCTTAGAGGAGGGTTTATTTCTCTTTTTAAAAGACCAATTGCCTTTGTATTATTAGAAGCATTATCTAAAGCAATACAAAGTGTTTTTCTATAAATGTTAAAAAATCTCATTATAGTAGACATTGAATCGGCTAAAAATTTTCCATCGTGACGACCTTTTCCTTCGTCGTATAAAAAAGCTATAATTCTTTTTTGCATAACCCAGTTGTCATCAACCCAATGACATGTAATAGCAAAAAAATCTAAATAGTTAATACTAAGACCCAAATCAGCGGTGAGACAAACATTACAATTTAAAGAATTAAATACATGGCGCAAATAAAATCTATATTTTTTAAACAAATCTATAACATCGGCTCTACAAGTACTTCTAGGAATACCCTCAAATAACGGGTTATAACAACGTTGAATGTAAGTAACAAACCCCAAACCCGAGGGAAAGGAAAATGGTAAACAATCATAAGCTACCATTTTAGCTATTTCTACGCGTTCTTTTTTCTTGTCATACTTAAAATTTCTACCGGTTCGTGGGTCTATCGTCATTTGAATCCCCCCCACATTTGAACCCGTTTGTTCTCCCCAAATATCCATATGTTTGGTTCTCATATGAGCATTTAGTGTACCCGTTCCATCATCCTTACCAGTTCCTTGCTTAAAACTAAATACTTGTGCACATAGGGTACATGTAACTAATTGGTTTTCCCTATCCTTAGTCATAAATTTCCAAACTTTAGCTGTTGGCTTACGAGTTCTAGGCGGTTTGTCTTGTGTATGTGATTGTGCAGGACCTGTATCTCCTATGGGATTTTCGGGGGGTTGTGTTTCATCATCATCTAAGTCTTCATTAAAAGTGTCGGTAAAATGTTGTTGCATTGCCTCATGACCTAAAAGTGGATTATTTCCACCAACATCAATACCTAAATTAGGTGTTTCTTCCACAAATGTTTCCTCATTAAGCGCACCCCTAACAGTACGACTACTACTACTGGCACCACGTCTTAATCTCTTTGACATTATTAAATAGAAATCATTTAAATCACAAGAAAATAAATTACAACAAATTAAATTTGCTAGAATTAAATTGCGTAAATTAAATTTCGAAAAATAAATTGCTAGAATTAAATTGCGAAAATTAAAGATAGAATTGGAAGGAAGGTACCAAATTGCCGAATTAATTTCCAACAAAGCGAAGGCGGCTAGAATTGCAAATCCACCAAAGCTACTTCGGATTGTTGCAAAATCACCAACTCCACCAACAATATTATAATTGCAAAATTAATAATTGAAAGTTGAAACTATAATAAGACTTTGTGGCTAATTATTGCAAAGTAACTATAATTGAGAGATTGAGATTTGTGAGAAAGATGAAGAAGAGTGAATTGAAATGAAAATGAAGAAGGGTTTATATAGGGGTGGGGGAGGGGTTAAAGTGTTAAAAAAAAAAAATTGGGGGCCAAAAATTAAGAAAATGACCGTTTGGCAACGGCCATTTTTGCAAATGGACCGTTGCCAATGGTCCATTACCGAGGCCCAACGGCTCTTTCCTTTTTTTTTTTTTTTTTTTTTTTTAACCGGTTTAACCGGTCCGGTTCCAGTTAAACCGGTTTAACCGGTTCCGGTTAAAAAAATTTTGGAACCGGACCGGTAAACTAATATCCGGTTAACCGGTTATACCGGTTCCGGTTCCGGTTCCGGTTTAACCGGTCCGGTTACCGGTTAAAACCGGTTACAATGAACCGGTTGACACCTTTACGTTGGCATATGGTACAAGAAGATAGAACCTAGAACTGTCGTTTGGGTTGCAAATAGAGACATTCCACTAAATGACACTTCAGGAGTGTTAACACTCAAGCCCAATGGGATTCTTGTACTTGTCAACAGTTCCAATGCATCAATTTGGTCATCAAACTCATCAAGATCCTTAAAGAATCCAAAGGCGTGGCTCCTGGATTCTGCTAACCTTGTTGTAAGTGATGGAAATGACAAAGACCCCAGAATTAATTTCGCGTGGCAGAGTTTTGATTATCCAGGAAATACATTATTACCTGGCATGAAGATAGGAAAAAATTTGGTCACGGGCATGGATAGGTCCGTAACGTCATGGAAGAGCACGGATGATCCTACTCCTGGTGAATATGTAGACCGTGTTGATTCTCATGGATGGCCGCGATTACTCGTGTCCAGAAATTCATCTATAATATTTAGCTCAGGGCCATGGAATGGTATTGCATTTAGTAGTAGTCCTAACAGTAAAGCAAAAGCATATTACACTTTCGAGTTTATTGTTAATCAGCAGGAAATTTACTACAAATACGAGCTTAAGAATGAGTCCATGCCCACCAGGGTGGTGCTCAACCCGGCTGGGGTGATAGAACACCTGACATGGATTGAGCACACTCAGAGCTGGTTTCTCTACTTGACAGCACAACTTGATAATTGTGATCGTTTTGCTTTATGTGGACCTTATTCGAGTTGCAATATCAATAACTCCCCTCCATGTGACTGTCTGAAAGGTTTCACGCCTAGGTACGTATTTTTTAAACTATGTGCCCATCTAACCTTAAGCTGTTGGAGATAACACAATTTTGATAACTTAGTTATGTCTTCATACTCCCCTCACTTTTAGGCTTGATTTTTTTTTCTTAGACCAAACACGTGGATTTATTTTTCAGATTACTTAATTATGTCTTCACAGGATCCTCAAGAGTCTGCAGCAGACTGGTCTAGTGGTTGTGTAAGGAGAACTTCTTTGGATTGTAACCAAGATGGTTTTCTTAAATTTACTGGTATCAAGATGCCGGATTCTAGGAACTCATGGTATAATGAGAGCATGAACCTTGAAGAATGCGAGAAAATGTGCTTGGCTGATTGCAATTGTACAGCCTACTCAAATCTTGATGTTAGAAATGGCGGAAGTGGATGCTTACTATGGTTTGGAGAACTCATTGATATTAGAGAGTTCAGCCAAAATGAGCAAGACCTGTATGTGAGAGTAGCTGCTTCAGAATTAGGTAATGATCCTACTCTTTAGAATTGAAGGAACTCTACTATCTCATTTACTTACTTGATGGACATTAAAGTTAATTAGGTGCTTTAGTAGTTGCCAATTTCGTTGTAAACGATATGGCGATTTCATTGTAAAGGATAAGAATTCTTTTATCCACCTATAACAAAGTCTCCCTGTAGCTTTGCTAACCTTAGCTGAAACAAAATTGTGTATGGATTTATCAGATGTAAATTAAAGACTGCTTATGGACGAATTATTGAATATAATCAGACAGGAATCGGTGGAGAAAGAAGTCAGTCCTGGTTGCTGTCATTTCAGCAGTGGTAGCAACATTTATCCTCAGTTTTATAGCTTGGTTTTCCTTCCAAAGAAGGAAAATCAGAACAGGTAAATATACTCGAGGTACTCTTGTCTAACAACTTTATTAGAAAATTCTGTCTGGTTGACATTGTTCGCCTTTACCAAATTCTCATTGATATCATATTTGGGCAAATGTATATATATTGACAGGTTCAGAAGTTGAAAATGAGGACATTGAGCTTCCACTGTTTGATTTAGTTACTGTTTCAACTGCCACTGAGAACTTCTCTTCGGCTAATGTGATTGGGGAGGGTGGTTTTGGACCGGTTTACAAGGTAAATCAACTTTCATCCTCAACATCTAGCTAGAAGTGGCATCTTTGACCCTTGATTGAAAACTGCAGGGTATCCTACAAAATGGACCAGAGATAGCAGTAAAGAGGCTATCGAAGTATTCTGGACAAGGCGTTCAAGAGTTAAAAAATGAAATCGTTCTCATTTCCAAGCTTCAGCATAGGAACCTCGTCAAGCTTTTGGGTTGCTGCCTTGAAGGAGATGAAAGGATGCTAATCTATGAGTTTATGCCCAACGCTAGCTTGGACTATTTCATTTTTGGTATGCTATTCATGATTCATTAACTAAATACTACTCCCTCCGTCCCAAAAAGAATGTCTTCCTTTCCTTGTTAGTTTGTCCCAAAAAGAATGTCTTCCTTCCCTTATTAGTATGTCCCAAAAAGATTGTCACATTTCTATATTTAGAAACAATTTAACTTTATGAGATGATTTACAGTCATACAAATATCTAAGGCTTGTTTGGACCACACATTTCAAAAGTCTTTCTTATTTCTTATACTCCGTGTCAAGTCAAACGAAGACAATCTTTTTGGGATGGAGGGAGTACTTGATAAGTCCTCAATATCTCTGCAGCACTTAATGATTAGGTCTATATTGTGCAGATCCAAGCAGAAAAACTTCACTTGCATGGAAGGACCGCTTTGAAATTGCTATGGGAATATCTCGAGGTCTTCTTTACCTTCACCAGGACTCGAGATTAAAAATTATTCACAGAGATCTCAAAACCAGCAATATTTTATTAGATAGTGACATGAACGCCAAAATTTCTGATTTTGGCCTTGCCAAAATTTTTGGTGGAGACCAAGTGGAAGGAAAAACAAAAAGAGTAATAGGGACATAGTAAGTTCTAAAATCTTGACCATTGAATTTTCTATTATATTCAATCAGTACATGAGCATAAATTTATTGAGTTGATGCAGTGGATATATGTCGCCGGAATACGCTGTTGATGGGAAATATTCAGTAAAATCAGATGTATTCAGTATCGGCGTAATCATTCTTGAAATAGTTAGTGGAAGAAAGAACAGGAAATTTCATCATTTGGAGCATCATCACAATCTTTTGGGACATGTAAGCACATATATCGCAAACTTCATTCTCTTAAGTTACTTTCTACTGTAAATGCAACTGTCTAAATGTGTTATTTATGTAATTTAGGCATGGTTACTTTGGACTGAAGGCAAAGTGTTGGAATTGATTGACGAATGTTTGAAAGAATCATTTTCAGAATCTCAAGTGTTGAGATGCATCCAGGTCGGTTTGTTGTGCGTCCAAAAACTCCCGAAGGATAGGCCAACAATGGCATCAGTAGTTTTCTGGTTGGGCAATGAAGGTCTGGTTCTTCCTCAACCAAAGCAGCCTGGGTTTTTTATAGAGAGGAATTCAATGGAATCTTCAGAGTCGACTGATGAAGCATATCTAAGTAATAGCATGTCGATAACAGTTCTAGAGCCAAGATAGGCACAAAATCACAACTGGAACTTTTGAAATGTATCGACTTAGTCAAAAGTACTAGTGTATATATGACTATATGAGGTCAATTCAGGAAGAAAGCCGAGTATTTTTGTTTGTCATTGAAATGCATTCTTTCGATACTATCCTGAGTAGAAACCTTACAAATAACTTGTGAAACAGGGCCTACTCTAGTCCCTTCCCTATTTTTGCTCTCAAATGCTGCTGTCTAAGGCATCTCACCGTCTCCGAAAGAGCTTGTCAACTAGAAAGATGTTATTTTAGTTTATCCCCAAATGATTATCACAAGTGTCAGAGACATGGCTTCTATACTTTCTGATGCAAATGAAAGTTATTAGGTTCGTTCATTTGCTGGAATGCAGTAGGCAGTACCTGCTGGATTCTTTTTCTTTTTATACCAACTGTGGAACAAAGCTGATTTTTTGAAATAATATCGAAAAATCCTCTCTGACTTGTAGTCCCAGCTGCAAGTCCGTTCTACTTCTCACCAAATTGTATGAAATTGAGGCAATTGTTGTAACGACCCATTTGTTGTTTTGAGCTTTTGACTTCTTTTCCCTAATATACCCTTTCCGTAGTTTTAAAAAGTATTCTTGACTTGCAAAAATCGGTTGCACGATGATTTAATTAGCGGGAAAATTTTGAAATATATTTATTTAATGTGTGTGAATAGTTTATTCATAGGAATATGAGTTTTACCCATATAAGGTACAAATTGGTAAATAAAGTATTTGATGGAATGACTATATTTTAAAGTCTAAGTTGATGAATAATATAATTGACTAAGTGGGTCAATTGCTAACTTATACATAGTGGCTTAGTAAAAAGGTTATTTTGGACAATTGTTTAGTTAGTAATTAATGGGCCAAGTCCACAACTCTTTTAACACCATAGGTTACACGGCCTATATACAAGAATGATTTAAGTTAATAGGTTTGGACATTTTTTTAATATTAGCACAAAAACCTTGAGACATCTACTCAAAACCTACGATGAAGAGGAGAAATTGAGTGCCTCAGGTAAGAAACTGGTTAAAAGCATTAGTTTGACTTGAATTTATTGCTATGAAATATCTCTATTGCCAATTATAATATTTGCTACTAGAATGAAGTTAATACCTAATATTAATCGGAAACAAATTGCTGTGCTTGGTTCCTTTAAGTTGGGAAATAAATTTGTAGATATCTATCATGGTTTAATAATGACCAAATGATTAGAATGGATGTATTTAAATGAAAAAGTTTGGCTGCCATAATATTTGATGTAGAGAAATCACTGGGCATTGAACGCATATATGCCCAGTTTATAAATTTCATTTCTTTTGGACTAATTTAGTGACCAAATCCACAGTACTCCTCACGTTTCCTCTAAATGGGTATGACTTAATGTTAAAAAGTGTTATATCCCGTATTTTTGAACGTCGAATTATTTGTAAGCTGAGGTGGGGCCCACACGTCAAGATTTTTTTTTTTGGACATGTGACAAATTATATGAATCACATATGTGAAGTTAAACACAACTCAAGAAGGACCCTTGGGCCAAATCAAAGTGGAAGTCCTCCAAACGAATATTTTTAAGAAAACGTTTTCGGGTGACCTGACTTTGGGGGGCAAAAACGGTATTATAAGTTTGGAATTTGGAAAAATACCAAGCAATAGAAGTTGTAGATAACTGAATTAGCTTTCCAACCATATGTCGTGGGTTCTCAGGTGACGTCGGTGCAAGGAGATATGGATGTTTTAAGGTCGAAAGGTCAGTGGGCTAGGCCCAACTCGGGACCAACCGGGTTGGCCCAAAAAAAAAAAAAAATTTAGGCCCAATTGAGAAGGGGTGGCCGGCCAAGTATAGGCCCAAGTCCACCAATTAATAAATTTTTCCATGTGTCAAAATAATATAAGGGGTCAAAACCCCTAGAAACTTCAAGAGAAAATTAGAAACCAAGAACAACACAAAGAAGAGCACAAATATAAGGCCATTCGGCCATAGCTTGAATTTTTGCCCCTTCGAAATCTTTCTCCAAAAATTATTTTCTTGTGGTATTTCCACTAATTCAAGGGTACTTTACAACTTGGTGTAATTATTTTGGAAGAAAGAGCACTTGTTTCTTCAAGTTGACAACTTGGTCAAGTGAAGAAGATTGTAGAAAAAGGTAAGAATTAATCCCTTTTTATTATGTTATGAAGGTTGGTTTATGTTGTAGTATATAGAAATGAGTAGAATTTATGGAAATATGGAAGTTTACAAGGTGGGTTTGCATGTGTGCATGTGTATGTAATGTTGTATAAATAAGATGAGTTGAATTTTATGTTGTATTCTAGTTGAGGTTATGGTGAAATTTATATTGGAAATGAAAGTTGAATGAATTTGGTTGAAGTTGGAAATATAGGTGTTGGCCGTGTGGTGTATGGAAATTGAAATGGGAATGAATTAATGTTGTTTAATATGTTAGTTGTGATCCTTGCAATGTAAATGAAGGCAAAATGGTTTAAGTTGGCATTGAAATGGAATGTAGAAAATTATGTCATTTTAGTATGATTTTATGATATTATGGAAATGTAGTTGTTAAGGTGCAAATTGTGATGATTGTTGATGAAATTAGAAGATGGAAACATGTTATGAATAAGTATGTTAAAGATTAGAAGTTTTGGAGGAATTATGGCTTTGGTGGAAAGTTTGTATATCTTGTGAATATATTGTAGAAATGATATGAAATACTTCCGAATTATATGGTAATGATTTTGGTTAGTAATGAATATGAGAATGTTGGTATTGATTTGAAAATGTGAAGTTGGAATGAAAGTTATTGCTTTATGTTGGAAAGAAGACTAGTTGTGTTATATTGTGATTTGTAGTGATTGTTGTTGTTGTTGGTGTTGTTGTTGGATTGTTGTTGATTGTTTTGGCCGAGTTGAATTCTCGGGGGTGTTATATGTATAGGGGAAATGCTGCCCAAATTTCTGTAGAAAAGTATTGATTTAAGATTTAAGTCCTAAAGTCTTATGGTTAACATTTGGTAAATGTGACCATTTGTAGATTTTGGGCGAAACGGGAATTGAATTTGGAAGGGCGTAAAGAGCATATAAGGTATGTAAAGCTATCCCGATTCTTCTTTTGGCATGTCCTAGGTGCACTAGGATCGGACTTGAGCCTCGGAAAGTATTCTGTTCATCGGAATCCGCATTTGAAAATACCCCTTTTTCATTCAATGGAATTGAACCCTATGAGTATGCTTCGTTGAAAGAATTGTGTAAACTTTCGCAAATTGTCTAGAAAATTATGGAATGTCCCCAGGACCTCCGTAGATGACTCTATAAGCTTAATATATGTAATTTGGGCCCATCGCTTCAATGGACCCGAGGTGGGCCCCACTATTCCCGCTTTGTCCTTTATGGTACTATTGTCTTATTTACAAGTAATATAAAATGAAATGTTTTAACTACACCTCTAACTATTAAGTAAAAATTGTTTTAAATATTCCATTAAGTCTTATAAACTGTTTTGGAACTTGGAAACGAACTCAGAAAGATTATGCCTCCGTAACCCATTATGACATCCGAAATACGCTTACTATGATTCTGTCCGATTTCATCATTTCGATTTGTCATTCGATATGCCTCATTGAGTCTCTGGAAATATATGGTATTTTTATTGCATTTAGTTTCTCACTACTCCGTTCGTGGATGCCTCAATGTTTCCCCCACTGAGCCCGGGCCAGGATATGTTGTCAAGCGTATTCCACTGCATTGTTCGTCGTGCCTCGATGTGAGGGGGCAGGTATACATGTACATGGGTTGTGGAGTATGATGTGCCATGTACACATATTCTGATATGATATGATACGATCTGATATGGCCATCTGATATGATATGTTATGTTACGGGGTTATTCCCCTTTTCTGATCCTTATGTGTTGTGGCACCAGTGTCGGGGGGTGACCACGTTCTGTCTGCCGAGTCCCTTGGCAGGGGCCGGATATAATATGGCATATGTTTCTGTACACACTCTTTATGTTTTGAAAATATGCATTTGATACTTTGGATATCACACTCACTTTTCCGTACGTTTTGTTCCGGTTATGATTTTATTCCGTAATGGGACCAGGTATGACACACGTTTTCTGCAAGTACTATTTATGCTTTATGATCAGCATTTTGCTAATCTAGATATTCCGTTCATTTTCTGTATTTTCTGCTTCGATTATGACTTTGTTTACTACGTCCCGTGCTTTACATACTCAGTACATATTTCGTACTGACCCCCTTTCTTCGGGGGCTGCGTTTTCATGCCGCGCAGGTTCAGATGACAGATTTGTTGATCCGTCTGCTTAGGACTATATTCTGCTATTTCGGGGTGCTCTTTTGTCCGGAGCCTATATTTTGGTACAGTCCTTTGCTATTGTATATATGTACGCTATTCAGGGGTATGACGGGGCCCTGTCCCGTCTTATGATTCTGTTGTGTTCTGTAGAGGTATGTAGACATACATGTGGGTTCTGTATATGTTTTGGGTTGATATGATCTGTGATAGCCTTATCGGCTTCCACGTGTTATATCTGTTCATCTATGATAACTAGTAACGCCAACTGACTTTTATATTGATACATTCTGCTAATATGTTGATTTGGGTTATTGGGTACGTATGGGTGTCCAGCACGGACACTAGTCGCGGCCTACGGGGTTGGGTCGTGACAAAAAGGATCTACGGAAACAGAATGGATGCTGGGTTTTTTTTCTTTTTTTTTTTTGTGTTGACGTTTTCTATAGCAAGTCTAGGAAAAATGAAGGGGTTATACGCATCAGGTCATTTAAGCATTAGGATAATTATGTCTGTTGGTTCAGTAAGAAACCGCTGTTGAAACAAATTGTTTGTGCTTTGTTAGCGGCATTAAAAGAGCAAATGGATTGATAATTACTTTATTTGCTTAGTAATTTTGCTTGCCCGATTGTGGATAAAGAGAGGTAGAAGGTTGGTTTGTTTATGGAATGGAACGAGAAAGTAGAGTAAAAGTCTGCTAATGTGAAATTTCAGAACTACGAGAAGATCGGGAACATTCAGAGATGCTCAGAAAAGGAAAGACGACTTTGTGAGTTCGTTGGCTCGACTTTGAGGTAGGTTACGGTTTACCTTATGGTGAGACTTTGATTAGCGAAACGTATGTTTAGATGATATTGTTGGAGAATGCATGTAAGCCTTCGGGTGCGAAGTTGGGATGGATATTGTCTTAAGTTGAGCCTTGTTGTATGATTTGGGGGCTAGCCACCTCGTTGTGTTGCTAACTCATCTTGATCTATTTACTTGTTGGCTCGTTGACACGTTGAGATATTGGTAATTGTGACTAGTGATAGATCATGGCCATGATATTGTGGTACTTTACTTGAATGATATTGAAATGAGAATGGTGATTCCATTGTGGCTTATTGTGTAGCCTTATTGCTGATATTACTTGTATGCCATGTGTGGTACCGTTTCGGATTGAATTGGTTGTTAACATTACATTTCATCATACTCATATGCATTTTCATGATGCATTGATATATGCATGGTTATGGCACTAATGATGATATGTGAGAGAGTGTAGCCTTCGAGGTCTTTGCCGAAGAGCGTAAAAGAGAGATGAGTGTTTGTTGCCCGAGGTTTCTTGCTGGGAACGATGGAGTGCCCAATGCCCAAGGTCTTTGCCGGGATCGTGAGAGTGTGCTCGTGATCCGAGGTTATATTCCGGAGCGAGTGGTACATGGACTTCGCGGGTCCCCCATGGGTCATGATCGCCGAGACGTGGAGTTACTCCATCCGGGACATGTTGTACAAAGCTGCATATGCATTGCATTCATCCTACATACATTATTGCATTGCATTGTATCTTGGTTCCTGTTGATTGTTGTGATAGTACTGTGATGTACTGATTCGAATTGATTATACTGAGACTTGGCACAATTGGGTTTAGATGCTATAACATAAAAGATGACTTGTTCTGTGGATATGGATTCATGTTGACTTGTACTTGTTGGTTTATGTGTTTATCTTGCTTATTGTCTTTATATACGTTAGCTAGTCTTAGTCGGCCTATGATACCTACCAGTACTTATTATTTGTACTGACCTGCACTTGCTGCATTCTTTTATGAATGCAGAGTACCAGTTGAGATTGACTTCTACTCTTCGTGGCTAATATTCGAGGATTCCTGATTCGAGTCCTTCATGGTGAGCATGAGGACGTTCGCTGCCCGAAGACTCTTTTTATCATTATGTATTTATTTTCATTCTGAGACATGATCTTTGAGGCTACTATGTATTATTATGATACAGACTTGTAGTATTTAGTTAGATGCTCTTGTATGACCAGATCAGATACTGGGGTGGATTTCATTTACTTCTGCATTTTTTTTTATATTATGATTGTGAGACTTACGCTATTTTATTTCTTTCGCTATTTTCTCTTATTTGTGAATGTTGAGTTAAGGGTTCGCCTACCGACTTGAAAAAGGTAGGTGCCCGCATGACCTAGGCAAAAATGGGTCGTGACAATTGTACCAAATATTGATCTTTAAAAGAAGTTTGCTAACTTCATCATTTGTTAAAGAAAAATCACTGTCATGCTGTTCCTGGTGCAGTAGGTCTGGGATATGATTAGGCTAGCGATTCTTACCGGCAATCTTAATGACCTCTATGCAATGCAACAACTTAATTCATTGTCTTACGGTGCTATGAGAGATGCTCCCTTCGTTCCTCCACACTCGCTTAGGCTACGAGTTATTTTAGAAGAACAAGCAAGCTACCTGATCAAACTAAATCCACAGTATCATTTTATCTGAACATGAGAAAGGAGGAGAAAATATACTTTCCATATGTCACTTCAATTAAAAACTTTGGTCCAAATTATAAAAAGAAAGCATTAATTGTTTCTATTTTCAATTCTGCCCGGCCTTAATGCTATATCGTCATTAATTACTCTTTTAAGGAAGAGATAAGAGTAATTTACTCAAATACTTCTAATGATAAATGCAATTACTTAAACAGTTTTCTTAAAGGGTATGTCGTAGTCTTAAACTACATATTAAAAGACCACCAAGAATATTAACTTAGCATGTTTAGATGATAAAATTAAGTGATAATATAAACTAATTTAATCATGATTTAAGTTTTAAGAATTAGTAACATGTATTTATTACTTTACTAGTTTCTTTGTACGTGCTTTGCGCGTGACCAAAGCGCGTACTTCATTTGATAATAAATACTATAGAAAAAATTTAGACGTAGCTACGAACTTCGTCATTAATCCATCGCTAAATTACATAATTCATCACTAATCAATTGGTACAGGATTAACGACGAATTGTCCTCAGATGCCTCATTATGCCAAAGGACTTCTATGGGAATATACCTTATTAAAATTACTATTCCATTATTTGTGTAACTTAATATTAAAAACAAAGAACCAACACAAATTCTTTCAACATGATTTTTCAAATATTTGTCAGATAACAAAAAGTACAAATAAGATATAGAATATGTTATACTCCATCGTCTCAATTTATTCTGATAATCTAAGCATAAAAATTTATAAAGTATTAATACTGTACATTACAATAAACAAAGTGCTCAATGAGATTTAATATTTAAAGATTCTAGTGACATTTTATCTCCTTTTTAATAGGATTTAAAACTTAAAAGAGTCATACAATAACATAATTAATTTGAACTATACAACTGTTCAACCTTTAATTACACAGAGTTTTGTGCTTTTATAATTTATAATAGTATACATAACATTGTTTTACGCTATTTTCTAACTATTGTGAGTTGTATATTATATTTATGTTTTGCATTATTTTTCATCTTTTTCTCTTGCAATATTTCAAAATTGGTTGTTAAAATTAATTGTAGTAATGTTAATTTTTAGGTGGTCATAATGGATTAAGAACCGTAGATAGTTAAAAACATGGAATACACTTTAAGAACTGATATATATATATATATATATATATATATATATATATATATATATATATATATTTTACTTTAGATGTTAATACAACTACTTGTAAAAAATTAACTATACCAAAAAGGATGAAGATGAGTTTCATTTTCGACTTTACCTTCTTCATAAAACAATAAAATTATTTTGACTAGTACTTAAAAGAAAAACCAAACTTAAGAATTCTATTTATTAATGTCTCCTTGAACAAATAGAAATATTGTTATTAAGTGTACATATTTCACTTAGGACGTCATTTATATATAATAAGTTATTAATTATTATACTACTAAAAATCTTTGCACGTTATTTTCAGTCAATCATCACAAGAGATATTGCCTCGCATGTGTAGTAGCCTCTACAACAATTGTAAAAGTTATACGTAAAGATAATGAATACATAACTTAAAAATATTTATCTAACATATATGTAAAATCAAAACATACGGAAAGTACAAGTTTCAGTTGTTGATAGATGTATTTGTTTTTATTAGATACATCTTCAAGTTACGATAAGCAAATTGGTAAAAGGACATCAACTTGACGAACGACGATAACTATATTTTCTGGGAGTATTATTCATTATATGATTGATTTGGGAAGAATAAAAATATAAAATAATCAAACAAAAGTGCTAATCAAATACATCGGGAGCCTTCAAATTTCACGGTTCGTGTGCTATGTTTCAAGAATCATACAGTATAAATTTATAGCATAGACACAAAAATTAAAATAAAGCAGAATTTGGTAACCCAAAAGTTGAAACATATGTCACATTTATAGCTTTTAACACGTTATTTTTAGTTGTAAAAGAATAATTATTAAATATATGTACCTTGGGGAAAGTTGAAACTTGCATTAGGCCGTTTATATATAGTATTTTGCATTGGTTGTTTGCTTTCATAAATTATAGTCTGATCTTTTTTGTCATGCTTTATTTTGAGTCGAGGGTCTTTTGGAAAGAGTCTTGTTACCTTGCAAGGTAGGAGTAAGGTCTACATACACTCTATCCTTTTCATACCTCACTTGTGGGATTACACTGGGTATGTTGTATGTTGTTGTTGTTTTAGTTAGATGTACCTCGGGGAGGATGCAAGCTTATTGTTACCGGGTTAATCTGACTAGTACTCTCAATGCGGAGCACAAATATCTGTGTTAAAATTCTCTAAAAATACAACAAATAATAGTAAATATGAACCCACAACTTTAAAAAATAATAATGAGTACTTCAATCTTAAGTACCTTAAATGTTGAACTCATAAAACTTAATCTTGGATCTGCCTCTTAATATACCTGCAAATCAACACAATTTTGATCAACCCACAATTTAGTCATACACCGTATACGTCTTCCTTGTCAGAATCTGCTAACCCAGAAGTTTGAAACATATTAACTTTTACAGCTTTTAACACGTTATTCTTCTTTGTAAAAAAATAATTACTAAATAGATATGTACCTTGGGGAGGATGCAAGCTTACTGCTATCGGGTTAATCTGAACTCAGTACTTTTAATGTGGAGCGTAAATGTATGTGTTAAAATTCACTAAAAGTACAATAAATAATAGTAGTAAATATGAAACCACAACTTTAAAAATATAATGAGTACTTCAATACTAAGTACCTTAAATGCTGAACTTATAAAACTTAATTCAGAATCTGCCTCTTAATAGACTTGGAAACCAACACAATTTTGATCAACCCACAATTTAGTCCATACACCATATGATTTTTCCTTCTAAGACATACGCAACAATACTAAAAACGATCTAGTGAGCTGTTTATTTTAACTTTTACAATACAAACTCATACTCTGTGAATGAAAATCCAAAAGTCTTTGCGATTGTGTAAACTTCAATTACCTTTTGGTCGGCAGAGACTAACACGTAGATATTTAATTCTCTATAGGAATACATGCATGTATATTTACTGCTAAAAAAATGCTTTCTTATAAATTTCACTATATGTTTATGATAAATCAATACTTACATACAGAATGAGAAGATCCAGACTGAAAGTCGTCCGACAAATAGCTTGATTGGTTTTCAACATCCATCTTTTTTTTTTTGATTGGATACGACTTTATTTATTTAGGTTTTAGGATTCTCTTTAGGTTTAGGATTCTTAATTTTTTGCCAAAAATAACGCAGTTTTTATTGCAGTTTTTATTTTAAAAGGAAATATCTATTATTAATGTTTATGTATATTAATTTTAGAAAAATAGTAAATAACAATTTTGTCCTAGATATAAGGTAGAATTGAGTGTTAAAAACTTTTTCAACTGGTGTAAAAAAACGACCAGATGTATTACTACACATTTAATTGAAGTCCTAAATATAAGATAGAATTGTGTGTTAATTTAGGACTCTAATAATTATCAATACTACGGAGGAAGAAAGAGGTTTTTATTATTTAGGGTAGTTTTTTTTTGCTAAAAATAAGGCAGGTTTATATTGCAATTTTTATTTTGTAAGGAAAATATATATTATTAGTGCTTAGTAATAATATATGTAAGAAATTAGTAAATGATTATTTTATCTATTACGGAGTCAAAGAGTAAAAAGTTTAATCATGGCCATTGACACTTTTAATATAATATAGATTATAATAAATATGTAAGACATTTTTGTCTCAAAATGGAAAGTCAATGGTGTCCAGCTATGAGAAAATTTCAGAGTTTCACATCCTAAGTCTTAGGCTCTAAGCCGCCTATGGTCCCTCAACAGAAAAGTTGAAAGAATTATCACTAAATTGATCAGTAAACTTAAGTGATTGGCTCATAAAAAAGTTAAAAGGAATTCACTTACAAATTGGGTAGTTCCAAAATAAATAAAGAAGCCGTGATAGACCTTCATGGGTTCTTTGTTTAAGGGATTAAGGGTTATCCCACTATAAAATTTGGGATTAAATTTGTCCAATGTTTGATTATGACTCATGAGTATTAACTAAAATCAGGATGAATTTTACACCAACATTATGGGATTATCTATCCCATATACAAGGTGGCCATTATTTATCCTGGTTATATCTAAGGATTGTAATCCTGGCATAACCTTGTTTTAAACCAAACGATCATCGTTTTCGAAAATCAAATACTAGGCCATTCCCTTAAGATGCTTCCAAGATCCATTTCGCACTTAAGGGCGTGCCTAATGGTCAATGAAGTGGATGAGAACCATGAGGTCTCAGGTTCAAATTTCAATTTGATACAAAAATATTAGATGACCTCTTCTCATCTTATCTAAGCCTTGATGCATAGAGTTACTCCGATACTAGATAACAGGTATCCAATGAAATTAGTTGAGATTATTTATAAAAAAAGATCCACTAAAAATGTTTTCCTTTTCATTTTCCTTATAAGAGGAATATTGGACATAAGACTTTCGTATTCTAAAGTGGTGGGCAAGGAAACTTGACTGTGTCGATCAGGTATTTGTCAATCAGGTATGGATATTCTTCTTTGGGTCAGCTAAGTTGAAGCTCCAAGGTTTTATTTAACCTTGTCAATCAAAAATATGAGTCATAATCCATGAAAGGCCTACTTTCTTTATTCGTTTGCTCCAATTTTCTCTTCATATTACTAACTTCTGCAGCACTAGACACAATCACTACAGATAAATCCATTAGAGATGGTGACACAATTATTTCAGCTGGTGGGATTTATGAACTAGGATTTTTCAGCCCTGGAAATTCCAAGAATCGCTACGTTGGCATATGGTACAAGAAGATAGCACCTAGAACTGTCATATGGGTTGCCAACAGAAATATTCCACTGAACGACACTTCAGGAGTTTTAACACTCAAAACCAATGGGGTTCTTGTACTTGTTGATGATTCGAATGTCTCAATTTGGTCATCAAACTCATCAAGATCCTTAAAGAATCCAAAAGCGCTGCTCCTGGATTCTGCCAACCTTGTCGTGAGTGATGGAAATGACAGAGACCCAGGAATTAATTTTGCGTGGCAGAGTTTTGATTATCCAGGAAACACTTTATTACCTGGCATGAAGATTGGGAAAAATTTGGTCACGGGCATGGATTGGAGTTTAACGTCATGGAAGAGCACGGATGATCCTACTGCTGGTGAAAATGTAAACCGTCTTGATTCTCATGGATACCCACAATTGTTTGTGTACAGAAATTCATATGCAGTATATAGCTCAGGGCCATGGAACGGTATTGCATTTAGTGGTAGTCCTAACAATAAAGCAACTCAATATTACACTATAGAGTTCGTTATCAATCAGCAGAAAATTTACTACAAATACGGACTTAAGAATGAGTCCCTGCCCACCAGGGTGGTGATCAACCCAGCTGGGGTGATAGAACACCTAACATGGATTGAGCACACTCAGAGCTGGTTTCTATACTTGACAGCACAATTTGATAATTGTGATCGTTTTGCTTTATGTGGTCCTTATGCAAGTTGCAACATCAATAACTCCCCTCCATGTGACTGTCTGAAAGGTTTCAAGCCTAGGTATGTATTTGTTAACTATTAGAGATAACACACTATTAATTACATAGTTATGTCTTTGATCGCCCCCTCCTGTGCGGTCTTGTTTCTTTTTCTTGGGCCAAGCACATATCTTTTTGTTTGATTACTTAACTATGTTTTCACAGGGATCCTCAACAGTCTGTGGCAGACTGGTCTAGTGGTTGTGTAAGGAGAACTTCTTTGGATTGTAACCAAGATGGTTTTCTTAAATTTTCGGGCATCAAGATGCCAGATTCAAGAAACTCCTGGTATAATGAGAGCATGAACCTTGAAGAATGCAAGCAAATGTGCTTGGCTGAATGCAATTGTACAGCCTACTCATATCTTGACGTTAGAAATGGCGGAAGTGGATGCTTACTATGGTTCGGAGAACTCATAGATATTAGAGAGTTCAGCCAAAATGAGCAAGACCTGTATGTGAGAGTTGCTGCTTCAGAATTAGGTAATGACCCAACTCTACACCATTCTCATTTTATTATACAATATGAATGCACAACTCTTTAATGAAGGAACTCTACTATTTTATTTTACTTACTTGATGTACATTAAAGTTGAGTAGGTGCTTTAGTAGTTTGTATTATGTTGTTTGCATTGTAAAGGATAGAATGCTTTTTATCTACCTATGACAAAGTCACCCTCTAGTTTTGCACTTTTGCTTACCTAAGCTGAAACATCAAAAAAATTGCTTTAAGAATTTATGATTTATCAACGATTAAATGGTTGCACATCTGCAGTATTTTCCCTTTTAGGAGCAGATAATCTAGTAAGAATTTGTCCTACTAATAGATTGACGATGACACTTTGCAAAATCTTACTCTATGGTGACTAGGACGTATTCAGTTAGTACAGTGATGAGTTAGTAGGATTGCCAAGGGATGAGACACTTCTTTCCTGAAAAGGTCTCATAATATACTTGACCTCGTGGCAGATCAAGGTTGTTTACATGGACTACCTTTTAAGTAATAAACTCATGAAAATTACCACTTCTATGTCCAACTCATATGTAAATTGAAGACTGCTTATGGACTAATTATTGAACATATTCAGACAGGAATCGGTGGAGAAAGAGGTCAGTCCTGATTGCTGTCATTTCAGCAATGGTAGCAACATTTATCATCAGCTTTTTAGTTTGGTTTTCCTTCCAAAGAAGGAAAAGAAGAACAGGTAAATATACTTGAGGTACTCTTGGCTACCGACTTTATTAGAAAGTCATTAACTCTGAATGTTGTGCTACCTAGGTGGATTTTCAATCTGGCTTACGTTCTTCGTCTTTACATTTTCTCATTATAGGTAAATATACTTGAGGTACTCATGTTTGTGACAGACGGATTTGTATTGACAGATTCAGAAGTTGGAAATGAAGACATAGAGCTTCCACTGTTTGATTTAGTTAGTGTTGCTAGTGCCACTGATAACTTCTCTTCTGCTAATGTTATTGGGGAGGGTGGCTTTGGGCCGGTTTACAAGGTAAATCAACTTTGATCTTCAGATTCTATCTAGAAGTGGCAGCTTTGACCCTTGACAGAAAATTGCAGGGTGTCCTACCAAATGGACAAGAGATAGCAGTAAAGAGACTATCGAAGTATTCTGGACAAGGCATTCAAGAGTTAAAAAATGAAATCGTTCTCATTTCCAAGCTTCAGCATAGGAACCTTGTCAAGCTTTTGGGTTGCTGCCTTGAAGGAGAAGAAAGGATGCTAATCTATGAGTTTATGCCCAACGCTAGCTTGGACTATTTCATTTTTGGTATGCTATTCATGATTCATTAACTAAATACTACTTGATAAGTACTCAATATCTCTGCAGCACTTAATGATTAGGTCTACATTGTGCAGATCCAAGCAGAAAAACTTCACTTGCATGGAAGAACCGCTTTGAAATTGCTATGGGAATATCTCGAGGTCTTCTTTACCTTCACCAGGACTCGAGATTAAGAATTATTCACAGAGATCTCAAAACCAGCAATATTTTATTAGATAGTGACATGAACGCCAAAATTTCTGATTTTGGCCTTGCCAAAATTTTTGGTGGAGACCAAGTGGAAGGAAAAACAAAAAGAGTAATAGGGACATAGTAAGTTCTAAAATCTTGACCATTGAATTTTCTATTATATTCAATCAGTACATGAGCATAAATTTATTGAGTTGATGCAGTGGATATATGTCGCCGGAATATGCTGTTGATGGGAAATATTCAGTAAAATCAGATGTATTCAGCATCGGCGTAATCATTCTTGAAATAGTTAGTGGAAGAAAGAACAGGAAATTTCATCATTTGGAGCATCATCACAATCTTTTGGGACATGTAAGCACATATGGCACAAAACTTCGATCCCTTAATTCGTCTCTTTCTATTGTGATTGTAACTGTATAAATGTGTTCTGTTTGTAATTTAGGCATGGTTACTTTGGACTGAAGGAAAAGCATCAGAACTGATGGACGAATGTTTGGAAGAATCCTTGTCAGAATCGCAAGTGTTGAAATGCATCCAGGTTGGATTGTTGTGCGTTCAGAAACTCCCAGAGGATAGGCCGACAATGGCATCAGTCGTATTCTGGTTAGGCAATGAAGGTCTGGTTCTTCCTCAACCAAAGCAGCCTGGGTTTTTTATAGAGAGGAATTCAATGGGATCAGCAGATTCAAGTGATGAAGGGTGTCGAAGTAACAACGTGTCGATAACAGTTCTAGAGCCAAGATAGACATAAAACCACAATTGGAAGTTTTGCAATGTATCTACTTTGTCAACAGTACTAGTATATATATGACTATATGAGGTGAATTTTGAAATGGTATCTACTTATTCGAGTATTTCTCTTTGTCGTTGACATGTATTCTTTTGGTACTATAATGGACAAAATTGATTGGCCTATTCCGAGTAACATCCTTCTAAATTACTTGTGAAACAGGCCTAGTACTAGTCCCTTTTCTATTTTTGCTCTCAAACGCCGCTGCCTAAGGCATCTTCAGTGCATGTGATGTGCATGAGTCATTGCATCTCACCGGCGTTTTTGATTCAGGTCTGCGAAAGAGCGTAGTCAACTAGAAATATGTCATTTTAATTTATCCCTAAAAGATTGTCAGAAGTGACAGAAACATGGCTTCTATACTTGCTGATGCAAATGAAAGCTATTAGGTTCATTCATTTGGTGGAATGCAGTTGGCAGAAGCTGTTGGATTCTGCTTTTTCTCTTTTGGTACAGTTGCTTAAAATCTAAGTGGATTCTGTTTTTGATGTCAACTGTGGAACAAGGCTGATTTTGTGAAATAATATCGAAATCCTCTCTGAATTGTAGTCCCAGCTCCATGTCCATTCTACTTCTAACCAAATTGTGCGAACTTGAGGTAACTGTACCAAATATGGATCTTTAAAAGAAGTTTGCTAACTTCATCATTTGTTAATTGCAGAAAAAGAAAAATGACTGTCATGCTGTTCCTGGTGCAGTAGGCCTGGGATATGATTAGGCTAGCGATTCTTACCAGCAATCTTATTGACCTCTATGCAATGCAATAACTTCATTCCCTTGCGGTGCTATGAGAGATGCTCCGTTCATTCCTCCACACTCGCTTAGGCTACAATTTATTTTAAAAGAACATGCAAGCTACCTGATCAAACTAAATCCACAGTATCATTTTATCTGAGCATGAAATCTATCAGGACCTCAATCTACTTCAGTAGCAAGAAGAGCTGCAGTTACTCTCCACTCCATGTTATTTGAAACATCGTGTTCATCAATGTCTTAGATTTTGCATGCTCTGAGAAGAATGTGCACACTAACTTAGCCACCAGCGCCTACACAAATTCCATTCCACTAATATTCTGATGGGACGCTCCTGAAATGGTGAAAACTGCAAATTGTTTCTAAAATCTTGTACTAGACTGAATTTTTCCAACAAAAATTAAAAAAAATGAAATTGGACATAACTCCTAAAATTAGTCAAATCTAGGCAAGGATTGCCCACCAATGTGGGAACTCAACATTGGCACTTGATAAACTATGAGTAAATGCACATTACAAATTGTTGTATTCTATCCTAATAATGCATTTGAATATAGATATCACAAAAATGCTAAATCAAAATTGCACAATATACACTTATGTATACAACAAATGAATAAGGAATTAAATAAGTCACTTTGCAAACTTAGCAGGGGACTGAGAAAATGCAGAAGTAATTATTCATTTCTGCGGCATACTCAAGTTTTATGGAGTATGGATATGATGGTATATGAAGAAGATGTTGAACAGTGGCATGGCAAATTTTAGCACGTTTTAAAATTTGAAATTGAGAGAGAGAGGAAGCTGCACTGAAATTTCCTTTTGTCAAGGAAAATGATGCTAAAATCAAAAACTGTTTTCCCCGTGGGAAGCAACAAAAATAATGTCTCGTCCCTTCAATTTTAACTGTCCAACACCTCTTAACTTTATGTAATGCTACCTACAATTTTGTTTTGTCTTGAAGTTTAAGGAAACACCCTGGAATATTCATGTACTTACCTGTTTTCACTTTATATTGTGCACAATATGATAAAAACACTTGGATATTAGTGTCTTTTTGCGATCTTACAAATAAGTGGCAGAGCTGATCAATCCCGTCCAAAAATTATAATCTTGTGCTAGCAAATAGGATCACATAAGGTTAAATGCAAATAAAAGCCAGTAGAATGTCACATGATGCTCTAATAATCTTGGCAACTAAAAGATTGTGATCAACATTCGATCACATTTGAAAAAATTGGCTAGAAAGAGAGTAATTGCTCTTCTTTTCTACGTAGAAAGAATGACTCGTTTCTATATTTAAAACATGTTTACTTTAAACTTCTTATTTGACGCTTAATAGTAAGTTTTTATAGCCACATATTATGTCATGTTTCAGAATACAAGTTTCATAAGTCTTTTAAAAAAACATCTATGCCAGAATTAAACTAAGAGCCTGTTTGGATGGGCTTATATGTCTATAAGCTGAAAACAGCTTATAAGCTAAAAAAAATTAAGTTGGATAGTCTAACTTATTTTTTTTGGCTTATAAGTTGTTTTCAGCTTATAAGCTGTTTTAGATAAGATAAGTCAAATGGGCCCAATTATTTTTTTGAGCTTATTTTAAGCACAAAATGAATTTAAGCTAGCCAGCCAAACACTCAAAAAAACTGAAAACAGCTTATAAGCAACTTATAAGCCAATCCAAACGGGCTCTAAATCACATAAGAAATTGGGAGAGAGAGAGAGTAATAATATGGGCATTCCAACCAGACAAAAACGATTGCGACTTAATGTACTGAAAGGAAAACACTCAGTACATTTCCTTAGCATCCTTTATTCTTCCGAAAATAGACAATAAGAATAGACCCTTATGGTCCTGCTCTTCTTCGGACCACGCGCATAACAAAAGCTTATTACACCTGGCTGTCCCTTTTTATATTCCATCTTTGTATTTCTAGTTTAACTCTATATATCTAGAAGACACTTAAGAAAAAAAAATGAATTATATAGTGTTTATGTATTGGAGACATAAATTGTCACATTTTCACTGTGGTGTGGACGTGTGGCCTTAAAAAGTATTACTAGAATAAATGGAAAGTTGTGTCGACAAGAGAGTCGCACATCACCTTAAGATCTTAAGTAGGCGTTTGATCATGAAAATAAATATTTTTTACTTTATTTGATATTTTGAAGTTAGAGTTGGAGTTAGAGTTGAAGATGGAGTTGTGTTTGGTTATAGCTTTTGTAAAAAATGTTTGATAGTTTGAATGTATTGAAAGTAAAAAAAAAAATGAGAAAAAAAAAGTGAAAACAAATTTTTAGTTGTTTTCCGGAAATATTTCTCATGGCCAGAACTGTGCATGATTATATATTAAGAGTAATATTGTAGAAATTAATTTGGTAAAAGAGCTTCTTAATTTACAATAGCTTGAAATGTGAAAAAGAGTACAGTAATAATTAGCTGGTAAGACGACAAATCAATTTTGAAATAACATAAATGACCATTAATTATAGAGTCAATCTCACTTTACTCTTGACATTTAAGGGTTTGGAAAATAATAGTCCCTCTAAATATTGAATGGGAATGATAACCCCCTTATATAATATATATATATATATATATATATATATATATATATATATATTTTTCTTTTGAATAAATATATTTTTCTTTTTCTTTCTAGAATTAAAACATGAAAACATATAACTCTTATTATTGCCACATTCACCTATTCCATTGAAAATAATGTACTTCTTTTAGGATTAAAACATGAAAATATATAACTCTTATTAAATATTTGAGTTCTAATTGCACATTAGCAGTCTACCTAACTCCCCTCTCCAACATTACCTTTGGGTTATCTATGAATTCTCTCATTCACCTCTTACATTGTTCTATATATTGAACATAAAAAAAAAAAATCAAGGCTGAAAAGAACTTTTCGGGTACCTTTATCTTGATTTGCTAAAGCTTGTGTTTTTCTCCTTTTGATGAATTTAAGCTAAGAGTCAATTTTACTTTACCCCCTTATTATTTAAGCGTTGGAAAAAATAGTACCTCCTCCACATTGTTAAATGAGAACGATAACCCGACCGCTTATGCAATATTTTCCGGTGAGACTTTTCATTTTTTGAATAAAGATATTTTTTCTAGAAAAATATAAAAATATATAACTCTTATTTATTAGATTTAAGTTGTCCATACATTTGCATAACATAAGCACTCAAATAAGATGTCGATCGATTTCATGTAACCAAGGCATTTCATCCATAACCCTCAAAGAGTTGCTTATATAAATATAACTAGTTAATTTTCTCGTGCTTCGTACGGTCATGAATGACGTCATTGAATTGCGAATGATCCTTCTCCAATATTTGAACATTAAAAATAACAAACGCCAAATTGTTATAAAAAATAAAAATATAGAAAATATTTCAACTAAAGTTAATATTAAAAATAACAAAAGGCATATTCTCGCAAAAATCATATATGTTGAAGATATTCCAACTTGATAATGAATGATATAAAAGTATTACTCTTTAATCAATTCCCCCCTCCCCCACCCCTCCTCCCCCCATATATTTGTATACATAAGAAGAATGAATTATTCGTCTTCGCGGCACATTTTATACACCTTCAACAAATTTATGAAATGATCTTCCCGAAATTTAGCAGAAAAATGAGAGATTAAATTATTATAATACCAAAAACGAAACAAAAACTAATATATAAGTAATATACATAAAAAAATCTAGAAAAAATGCTTAAGACAGAAAATCAGATATAGATTAAGGCATTAATTACATTTGTACTTACTCAATGGTGGAGTCCTTGAGGAGAAAATATGTAACAGTTATTTTGCCTATTAGTCCTAAAAAAATATTATAAATATCAATCGATCTCACTTGTATTGTGCACAACATACTTCTTAAAGCCATTGAAACGATAGTGTCAAGTCTTCATTTCAGAATTTACATTGTGTTGAGACACATTCCTTGAATTTTATTCCAACTTTGGAGTTACTACGCTTAAATTCTTCATAAACACATTGAATAATAATTTTCAATTAATCAACCTTGAGCAGCTACATGTGAAAACGTAAGCGCATTCTTCAAATGCTTATTATAGTATCAAAAATTCTCCCCAATTCATCATGCTTTTTTTTTCTTTACCATAATTTCAACTTTAAAAAAAAAATACGCTCTCTCAACAGCAATCAAATTGTAATTTTTTTTCTTTAATCAGATATGAATTATTCAAGCGTCTTAATTTAATAAAATAAATCGGGCCTTGAGCTAATTAAGTTGAAAAAAGGAAAATCTATGTGGCTTGACAAACACTAAAAGGTAATTATATCTAGTAGCTATAGTTTGACTTAGTTACTTCCCATAGCTAACACTTGTACGTTAATGACAATTATTAACTATAAAGTAAAATACAGTAAAAAAAAAAAAGGAAATATTCGGTGTATCCCCAATTCAGCCATTCTCTCACATCTGGTCTCTCTCTCTCTCTCTCTCTCTCTCTCTCCATTTCCACTCTCTCTCACTCTGGCAAGAAATTGTCGCGCTTTTACGGTGTATTTCTGGCCAGATCAGTCGCGGGCGACTCAGATCGGAGCAAAAATATTTGATCGACCACCACCAATCAACTCTCTTGGCTTTCAAGCTCCGGCGCCATCAGATCTGAGCATATGCCGACAGACCAGACATTTAGGGATCTGTCCTCATCAATAATATTCCAATCTTTGCTGGTGGAGAAAATCGGCTTAACCGTCATTAGTGACGGAGCATGTATTTTTGAGTGTGATGTATTTTGAGTTTCTGGCAACTGTGATGTATTTCGAGTGGTCGTTGTATTTGAGTGAGTAACGCCGGCGACCTTTGCCGCTGTATTTTATTTTTTATATTTCGATGTATTCTTCATTTTTTAAATATAAATATAATGTATTTTTTGTATTATCATCGTATTTCTATATTTTGAAGTAGATTTTTCCAGCAAATTCTTGTATCTTTTTTAATTTTAATTGTTTTGAATACAACTGAATTTGAATACAGTCTAATATCCATGTATTTTTTGGATTTTTGTTGTTTGAATACAATTGAATTCAATAGAGTAAATTGAATACATTGTGAAAGTGCTACATATGAATACAATGGATTAAATATAACTAAATATCCTTGTATTTTTAAAAGAAAAAAAAATTATTATTCGAATACAGCCGAATTGAATACAATGAATTAAACAAAAATTTCACTGCACTTTATTCATAATACACGCGAACTAAATACATGCCCACAATGAAATACAACCGGCAAGCTAAGTAAAAGTAGCTACTAAATGTAAATATTGAAAGTGTAGCTACGTCCACTGATTTACTACCAAACTATGGTCCTTTTTTGAAAGTTGCCCTTGAAAAAATGAGTAGATAAATCTCTAGGTGTAAATTTCAATAACTAGTTATAAGAGGGTGCAGATCAACTATCATTTAAGAAGAAACTTTAAAAAAATGCAATAACAAACAAATTAGGAACTTAATTATTGATTCAGATTTAGGGTTGGACATATCGAAATGGGCAGAAGTTGCCCTAGCCCTAGAAGCAATCATATGAATGATATCCCTTTACATATGTACCCTAAAATCAGACACATCGTTATCATTCAAATCAAGAAAATCAAGAAACAGTACAGGTTTTCCCGTAAATCTCACTAAAAAACAGCTCCTTTTTCACAAGTGTGTGCTTCTCAAATGATTCCCAATGCAACTTCCAGGAAGGAGAATTTTATAAGCCAACAATTATACAACCTCCACACATTAATTTCTCTCATTTTTTCTATAAATACACACACACATCAACCCGTACCCTTACTTTTTAACTTACTCCTAAATCCATTCTTTCTTTAGTGGCAAAAAATGGCTCACGAAAACCCTTTTGGTTTCGACGATTATTTTCCCTCGATGATGCAGAGATTAGGCGCCGAAGGGTTCATGAGGGAACTTTGTAATGGATTCTGCTTGCTTATGGATGTGAGTATAGGGCTAATTACATATGAGAGTTTGAAGAGGAACACTATGAATCTTGGTTTAAATGATTTAAGAGATGATGAGTTAATTTGCATGTTGGCTGAAGGAGATTTGGATGGTGATGGAGCACTTAATCAGATGGAATTTTGTATTCTCATGTTTAGATTGAGTCCTGGTTTAATGGATGGATCTAAGCAGTACATGGACGATTTGGGGCTCATTGATTTCCAACCCTAGTTTCTAATTTTCTATGTTTCTCTGTGTGTCTGATTGGTATATCTTGTACTATTATCATGAGAGATATCTTATGCCAAATAAATAATTCTCCATGTATATCTATCTACGTACGTATTTGGAAGGAGTGATAATTTAGTTATCATACTACATCAGGTACTTCTATTTCATTATGTTAATGTTATCTTATGTTATTGTGTTTTTCAGTAAAATAATGTTTGAAATTTGTGACCATCTCATTTAATAACTTATATTATGAGAAGGATCGTCATTTATTTACTTAATTATGTCTTGAACAAATAGTGAAGGATACTCCATTAATAATCGGGAAAAAACAGATGGAAGGGGATATGTATATGTCGTATAGAAAATGCAGAAATATTTAGCCAAAATTGAATGCTGAAAGAATGGAAAAACAGCTTATTTCTTAATTTTAATCTTTTTTCTTTGGGCTGGGGGGGGGGGGGGGGGGGGAGTGAGGGCTGATACTATATAAGGTAGTCTACTTCATGAAGTTTCTCTTCTACTTTTGTTGTTCACTAAAATAGTGAAGGATAATCTATTAAATGAAAAAGAGATGAAGGGAATCTGTTATATGCATGTTGTTAGGTCGACTAGAAGGTGCGAAAACATCTAATTTGCTGAAAACTAATTAATTTGTTGTCTATGCTCATAGTCAAGTTTTTCGGATCTGGCTCATCTTCAGTACATGTTGCCTCCAGTTGGTCCAGTGCATAGGTAAGATTGTGACACCTAGACATTTTTAAATCTAATGACCAACACTTATTTAACTAAAGCAACCCCTCAAACCATGGTTAAACTCCCTAATTACTATCTGATTTATCCTTCCATATTTGCAGCATCAAAAAGGGCCAAAATCTTGCTAAACAAAACAAGCATATGAAACAATAGCTGGAAAATCTTTTGGCTGAAAGTGAATAAATTATTGCAATGATACGTTCAGTTTCTTTAAATAAAGTTTTTGCAGGGAGTTTATAAGGGGATTGCTTTCTTTCACATGCTCCATTAATTTAGGTTAACTATACAAAAAATCCACATTATTATATAGCTAGTTACCTTTCACAAAAAATAAAGGAATTCTAAACATAATAGTTGAAAATAAAGTGTCAACCAAGACCTGACTATAAGAAGTAGCTTAAAGCATACACCTGAGCTTCCCGGCTGCTTTTGATTTAGTTTAATCGGTCCGTAGTTTAATTTTTAAACGCCAATCGTGTAAAAGAACATTTACACTATATCATGTCACTCAAAAAAAAAAAAATCCGAAATTTTTATTCTGAAAATAAAGCAGGTTATTTGCTGCAAGTAGACAAAAACTTGATAAATGTAAATTTCTTTTACGTTATCGATGTACATATATTAGTTAAACCCGATTGGAGATATTTTCATAGGTTAATTTCTCGGTGATAGAAATATAAAAGAAAGTTATAATTCAGGTAAATAGCAAAGAATATAAAGAAATGGATTAACATGTCTTCACTGGATCTTCAGTTGGTGGCTAAATTAGCTTATCACTGGACTTATGTTTCTTGCTGATTGTTCCGTTTCTCCATGATTTTCATGATAAGACAATATTTTTTTCAACCAAAATATGTTCCAGCTATTGTTTCGGATGCTTGTTTATTTTAGCAAGATTTTCGCCCTTTTTTATGCTGCATATGGAAGGATAAATCAGATAGTAATTAGGGAGTTTAACCATGATTTGACGGGTTGCTTTAGTTAAATAAGTGCTAGCCATTAAATTTAAAAATGTCCAGATGTCAGTCTTACCTATGCACTAGACCAACTGGAGACAACATGTACCGGAGATGAGCCTCATCCAAGTTTTTCTAGGATGAGCTGGGGCACATAAGTACAATTTTATAGCACTTCATTAGAAAACCCTAAATCCATGACACATTTTCTACTTTTGGACTTGGAGGTAATGATGAATAATACCATAAGAAGGCCTTTGCAATGATTGTTAATTATATATATATATATATATATATATATATATATATATATATATAAAAGGGAAAGTGAGTAGGGGGGGAAAACAAAATCTGCTATAAGTTCATCTTCTATCAACGTCCTTGAGAAATACTAATGATTGTACCTATGGTTAAAAATCACTTCATGTTAATCTATAGAAGTTGTTCATATAAATTATAGTAGGTGACGTGAAGCCAAAATGTCTCCCAAAACTGCATGCACTTGCAGTTGAATAATGACATTATATAACTAAAGAACAAGGCATATATTTATTGCAGTACTAACAAACGAAGCTTCTGTTTTTTAAGCATCTTCTCACGTTTGTTTCAGAAAGCATGTTTTTGGAGAATTTATCAGGAAAGAATATTCTTATCTGAATAGTTTCACTTGCTCTTGAATAATGCCGGTATATGACCAAGATATTTGGATAATATTGCCTCTATTTCATTTTTGTGGGCTATTTCTTTTTTCAATTGATCTGTTCCGAAAAGAATGACCTCTTTATAAATTTGAAAATATTACATGTCTTATTTTATCCTTAATGACAAAGTTTTGTAGTCACTAAAATATTATAATAGCATATTTAAGACCAAAAGCTTCAAAAAAGTTGCAGCCACACAAATGTCAAAACATGTTTAAAACTACGAGTTTCAAAAGTCTTACTTCCTTTTTAAAACTCAATGCTCAGTCAAATAGGTTCATACAAATTGAAACTAAGGAGTATTAGATATTCTTCATAGATTTTAAGTTTTGTCATTGAAGGAAACAAAAATACTCAAAGGACTAATATAAGCACACGTGAAAGACTCAACAATGGCTATATAGAAAAAATTTATCAAACTAAAGAAAAAAGGTAGAAGGTTTTACTTAATAACTCAAAACTCTTGAATACTAGAAACCAAAATATTTGACATAGCATCCCTATTTATAATACTAGAAATCAAAATAGACTAGGACTAGGAAAACCTATTTCAATATGAATTTGATAAATAAATCCTAACTAGACATGAATTAAATAAATTAAATCCTAAACAACTTAGATTTTCTACTCTTGATTTACTTCCTACGGTCATTAAAGTGTACAAGTTCATCTGACTGAATGTACAAACATGTGAGAATTGTTTATGCAATATTAGAGTGAGACCTTGTTATGTTAAGCAAAATATCAAGCGATAAAGAGTCGCAACACAAGTTGACCAAAATAGGAAGATAGCGCAATGAGAAGGACCAAATTAGGAGGTTTTATTGGTTTCAACATTACTACTATTAAGAAGCACGGGTTGGGGCTCCTTTTTCGTCGTCCGTTGTAGGCCCCCATAAAAAGGGCTCCTTTTTCGTTGTTGTGGGGCCCCCCATGAAAAAAAAAATTGGCTCCATATTAAACAGCCCATAATTAAAAAAAAATGTAAAAAAAATAAATTGTGGGCCCCATATATATTAAACAATAACTAATATTAAAAAAAAATGTGAGCCCGATATTAAACACCAATCAGTATTAAAAAAAAAAAAAACTGGAACCCACCACATCCAAACTCACGGGAAAAAAAAAATGGACCCCATATTAACAAAATTAAACAATATTAAAAAAAAGTGAATCCCATATTAAAAAAATAAACAATGTTAAAAAAAATGTGGGCCCCATATAAACACCATGCGTATTCGTAGCAAACACTAATATAATAAAGTTTTAAATACGGAGCACAAACTACAATGTTATATTAATTGTATTTTGAACATAGTTTCCCATATTGACAAAATCAAGCAATATATATAAAAAAAAAAAAAAAAAAAAAAAAAAAGTGAATCCCATATTAAAAAAATAAACAATGTCAAAAAAAAAAGTGCAAACTTTGTATTCTTAGCAAACACTAATATAATAAAGTTTTAGATACGGAACACAAATTACAATGTTATATATATATATATATATATATATATATATATATATATATATATATATATATTATATGCATAAAAATAGTGCAAATTAATAATGTCCAAAAGGGTGGGCCCATACTAAACAACACCAAGCAATATAAAAAATAAAAATAAAAAAAGAAGAAACTATATAAAGCATGGGTTTAGACCCATGCTTCATCGTCCGTTGTCCCTTAAAAAAAAAGGGTGAGCCCCATACTAAATAACACCGAGCAATAAAAAAAAGGAAGAAAAAAAAGTGGAACTCATCACATCCAAACTCACGGGAAAAAAAAAGTGGACCCTATATTAACAGAATCAAGCAATATTAAAAAAAAAGTGAATCTCATATTAATAAAACAAACAATGTTAATAAACAAATGCTTAGAAAATCAAACAATTAAATCAATAATGATGGACTCATTGCCACATGCGTATCAACCCATTAGTGAGAGCAAATGAAATTATTGTACAGTAACATACTTAAAATAATCATATATTAAAATAAGATAGAATTTAATTACTTTTTCATTTTTTCCTTACTCTAATAAATGTGAAAAAAATTGTGGGCCCCACATTAAACATCATGCGTATTCGTAGCAAACACTAATATAATAAAGTTTTAAATACGGAGCATAAACTGCAATGTTATATTAATCGTGTTTCACTAATATAATAAAGTTTTAGATACGGAGCACAAATTACAATGTTATATCAATCGTGTTTTGAACATAATATATATATATATATATATATATATATATATATATATATATATATATATATATATATATATATATATTATATGCATAAAAATAGTGCAAACTAATAAGGTCCAAAAGGATGGGCCTCATACTAAAAAATCAAACAATATTCATGTAATTCCCAAAGTATCCCCATCAAGTCAATAATAGTGGATTCATTGGCACATGCATATTAACCCATTAGTGAGAGCAAATGAAATTATTGCACAACAAAAAACATGGACCTCATATTATTACTTTTCTTCAAAATATTTAATTACTGTATTTGCTATTCCACCATGTCATTTATTTATTATATTTACTAAAATAAATATACTTAAAATATATATATTTAAAAAATAAGATACAATTTAATTACTTTTTTATTTTTATTCTTACTCTAATAAATGTGAAAAGAGATTAACATCAAAAGTATTAATAAATTTTCTTAGCAAATACGAATAAAATAAAGTTTTAGATATGGAGCACAAACTACAATATTATATTAATCGTATTTTGAACATAGTATATATATATATATATATATATATATATATATATATATATATATATATATATATATTATTATTATTATTATTATTATTATTATTTAAACATAACTACATATACAAAGATACACTATAATCCGAAGTGTTGGGCCCGTGCGCAGCAAGAGCATAGGCCATCTAGTAAATTTATAATTCGATCCCTTTTGACCTTTTTCATCCTAATCACTTTAATTAAAACGAAAACCACCAATCATGGCAAGGTATTAATCCTAATAAATAACTCTGCTCCTAATAGAATCCTCAAAAGTTTTACGCTTAATGTTGGCACTACAAGAAAGTATAGAAATGACAATAAAAAATTTAATATTTGGCAACAACTTAGTTTTATTGTTGGCAAATGAACTTTTTTGTTGTCAAAAAATTTAATTTTGTTGCCATAGTATTGGTTATTATTGCAAAAAGTACTTTTGGTAACAACAAAAAAAATTGTTACACGTTGTTGCAATAACAGCCGTTGGGAAAAGTCTATGCAACAAAAAAAAACTCTTTTGTTACCAAAAATACTTTTTGCAATAATAATCAATCTATGACAACAAAAAAAAAATATTGCCAAATATATTTTTTCTTGTGCTTTTTATATTTGCACTTGTGACTGACAATGTGAGAAAGCTCTCATAGGAGTTCTTTCTTAAATTTGATTCATGTTTTGAGCGAAAAGAATTTCAAATATCAATAGCTCGACTTTTGCTTCTTTTTCATAGCTGAGTGAAGGGTATTATCGAACTTGTAAACTGCTGAGTTTAGAAATCAATTAATGCAAACTGGACTGAATTTGAAATAATGTTATCTGTAGTAAGAGAACAAAGAAAAGCATGTGTAGAATTACCATCCAAGACACTAAAAAAGTTACAGACTGATAGATACAAATGTCATTGTCTTGAAACCCTTTGTATTCTTTTTCATTCAACATCCACTCTCATATCGACAAGTGTATTTGTCGTTTTTAAGGGTCAGTTTGTGGGCTTGTGAAGTACATATTGTACTTCAAAAACCCAATTGCTTATACATATATTGCCCCTGATATGATATCGAAATTGACTCTTCTAGTTTGAATTTTTTTTTTCATTTTTCTACAAAAATTATATTGCTGATTCGGATTTTAAATGATTGTAGTGCTGCTGCTTGCTGTAATTGTGAACGATAATTAGTAGAAAGATTTTGAAGAACATGAAACATTACTTTCTTTTATGAGTTCTTTAATGTTAAGGGGCTACCATGAGAATAATTCAACTAATTAAGATTATATCTGACCTTTTGATTGTATTATTGATCTCACACATGCAATGCGATCTAATTACATTTAGATTTGTTTCAGAGTGGGTCCTTTTCACTTTATTCAACTTTAGACGTATTCTTTGCTTGGGCAAACATGATGTAAAAGACTAATCACGTAGGCGCAAGTGCTATGTTAAATAGTTCAAACTTCAAACCATTTGAATCCAGAGGAGTTGCTACTTGGATTAATAAAGTATATAATTAGAGTAGGGTCATTGGCACAAAAGCCCTTATTTTGGGCTAGAGTTTAATTTTTGCCCCTCCTATCTTATTGTTTTAATTTGTACCTTCACTCATTTGAGTTAATGAGTTTGGTCATCAATTTTTCATGGTTTGAAACCATGGTTTGAATCCAAATCATCCAAAAAGCATGATTTGAGGTTTGAAATCATGGTTTCAACTTTTTAAAATATAAAATTTAACCCATAAGTTAATATTTTGTAAAAAAAGGATCCATAAGTTGATAAATATTTTTAATAATTACCCCCATCAATCATTTACCAATCTCATTAACCTCCACCAACCTTTATTTATGTCTACCAACCTTTAATTTATGTGGGAAAATTATATTAAATAGTAGTTACATTACTATTCATGTTAAATTTTCGATTTTATTAAGGTAAAGTTTGATTAATTGATGTTACATTTTCTAGAAAAATCTTCTAGTAGTGTACTAATTTTGTTATAAACTATAATTTGCTCATTTGGTAAGATTGTATAAGAATTGAGAATGTTTTGATAGTTTTCACAATTTGTAGGATTTTTATGTCTATAAAAGAAAATATAACTTAAAATATCCAAATTGTATGTCCAAACGGGGCCTTAGGTTTCTTCTCCAATTTATCTTCTTCCCCAACTTCATCCTTCTCTCCTCCTTCAGATTTCAAACCCAGGAGCTCCAAGTATCAACAATGGTGGATTTCAATTTTTGCCATGAACTTCTCTCTAACACCAACTTCAAATTGTTAGATCTGAAGGAAATAATTTAAGCACGTGCGTTTTGTAATATGAAACTGTCATCATATTGAGAAGAACTCATTTTGTTGGGTCACGAACTTCATTTGGATACAAGAGAACACTTTGAAATCCAGTTGGTTTTTGTCGATTGGAGTGATAATGTGGGTGATAAAATATGTCGTTTGTCTTGTGATTTTTGGTGGGGGAAGAATGAGTATTGGTGGTGGGTGGGTGATGAAATCCATTGTACTTGCTATGATATTTGGTGGTGGAAACGGTGGATTTGTTTATTGTGTATAATCTTAAATTTTAAGCTATTAAATTAATAAGACAAGATTTCTTTTCAGCTATTTTGCCTCAAGGCATAACTTTTCATTTTACACACCTACAAGTTTTGCCCAATAGGGTAAATTTAGCTTGATTATTATTCAGTTTATTTTTTTATATAAAAATTTAACTAGTTTTGCCTCAAGTTCTGCCTTAAAGTATAACTTGACTAACTTTGCAACATACAATTATGCCTTACGGCACAACTTGATTAACTTTGGAACATAAAATTAGGCCTTAAGGAAGAACTTGACTAACTTTCGGATATAAAATTTTGACTAACTTTGAAACATAAAAGTAGACCTTGAGGCAGAACTTGACTAACTTCGAAACATAAAATTAAGTCTTAACGTAGAACCTAACTAACTTTGGGATATAAAATTTTGTCTAGATTTAGAATATAAAATTAGACATTAAGGCAGAACTTTACTAACTTTGGAACGTAAAAATAGGTCTTAAGGCAGAACTTTACTAACTTTGGAACATAAAAGTAGGCCTTAGGAAAGAACTTGACTAGCGCCTTAAGACATCACTTGATTAACTTAGGGATATAAAATTAAGCCTTAAGTCAGCACTTGTCTAAGTTTGGGATATAAATCTTTGACTAACTTTGAAACGCAAAATTAGGCCTTTAGGTAGAACTTGACAAATTTTGGGATATAAAATTTTGACTAATTTTGGAATAATATTAGACCTTAAGCCAGAACTTGACTAATTTTGGGATATAAATTTTTTTCTAAATTTGGAATATAAAATTAAGCCTTAAGGCAGAACCATACTAACTTTGGAACATAAAATTTGGCCTTAAGGCGGAATTTGACTAACTTTGAGCATAAATTTTGACTAACTTTGGAACATAAAAGTAAACTTTAAGGCAGAACTTGACTAACTTTACAACATAAAATTAGGCCCTAAGGCAGAACTTGATTAACTTTGGGATATAAAATTATGCCTTAAGTCAGAACTTGATTAACTTTGGGCACAAACTTAGGCCTTAAGGCAGAACTTGACTAACTTTGGAATATAAAATTAGGCCTTAATGCAAAACTTGACTAATTTTGGGATATAAAATTAAGCTTTAAGGTAGAACTTGACTAACTTTATGACAGTGTTTGATTTCTATAAAAACTCTAATTGAACAAAATATTCGTTTGTTTCTATTGTGAAAACAAATTTACTTTTCATCTATCCCTCCACACCCAAGTTCTAAACATCTAATAGCAACAACTTTTTGGTTTTAGAGGAAACAGTGACGAAAATCTATTTGAGCTTGCTGGAAATTAAAAGGGCAAAGGGTCAAATATATCCTTCTACTTTAGTTTATTGGTTAAATTTACCTTCCGTTAGTCAAAGTTTACAAATATACCCCTTTGTTAGCCAAAGTACACAAATATACCCCTCAGTGGATGGAAAATCCGAAATCAATTAAAATTACCCATTTAACTTAAAAAAAACCCATGCCTATCGCTTTGACCCGACCCGACCAGTGGCAAAGCCAGGATTTTCATTTAGGGGGTTCAAAAATTCTAAAAGGTAAATACACGAAGAAGTCAGGGGGTTCAACATCTACTATATACATAATAAAATAATTTTAACTTTGAAAATACACTGTAATTTTTCGCCGAGAGGGTTCGGATGAACCCCTGGAGCTAACGTGGCTCCGCCCCTAGACCCCGACCCCCAAAATTATTTCCCCCAACCCTATTACACATCACTGTACAAGGGTTGGTAAAAACTTGAGAGTAGAACCTCCCTGTCTGTATAACTTAGGAGCTGATTACAGACAAGAGCTACTGGAAACACTGTTTAATTTATCCATTTACATCTAAAATAAAGATTAGGAACTCATAAATTAATTTTCTTTTCCATGGTAACGAATTACATATTACAAAACTGCTCAAGAATGAAAAACTAATAAAACTGTACACAAGAATCAAGTGAGGAAGCAACATATAGAAATCAAAGTACACACAGCTCTCTCTCAAACATCGGGCTTTGTGTTTTGAGTTTTGACTGAAGAGTTCTAAGGCGTAGAGGGGTATAATAGGGTGGGGGGAAATGATTTTGTGGGTTGGGTTGGATCAAAGTGATGGGCATGATTTTTTTTAAAGTTAAATGGGTAATTTTAATTGATTTGGGATTTTCCATCCACTGAGGGGTATATTTGTGTACTTTGGCTACAGAGGGATATATTTATAAACTTTGACTAACGGAGGGTAAATCTATATATATAATAAAGCTAGGCAATAAGAGAGTGATGTGGCACCTTTCTTTGGCCAAAGATTCTATTTATCTTTTTTCTCATTTTCTTGACAATTTTTCCTCCTCCATTCAATTAATTTAGCTTATATTAAAAGGCCTAAAAGTCTTTGCCCCTCCATAATCATCTTTATTCTCTAATTAAACTAAGCAATTAATACATATTAATGCCAATGCTTTTTGATCTTCCTATTCGACTGTTTTTGCTCACTTTGCTGTTCATGGCCAACAACTGTTTAAATCTCCAATTAAATTGGATAATTAATACAAATTAATGTCCATTCATATGCCATTGCCATGCCTCAATTCTGTAGTTTTATATTGTGCAAGAAAGTCTAAGTTTCACAAGTTTTTGTTTGCTTTCTCTATGTATATGTATAGTCGAGTATTAGTAGTTATTCGAGCAGATTGTTTACTTCATTTTCAACTATTTTGTGTAACTAGGACAAGATTATAGATTATGTACAGGAAGTGGTTTATTTTTGGAGTCTTATCGCACGTTAATTCTCGATGTCGAATCCAAAAGAAGAATGTTGATTTTTACTTTGCATACTCACTGTATTTTACTCTCTTTTTTCCTTTATAGAATCACAAATTGTCTTGTGAGGTTCATGCATGTGCAGTCTTGTCATCATATTCAAATGGACCATTTCCTTACGATGCAAAGGTATGGCAACGTTTTCGTTGAAAATTTACTTTTGAATTCCATTTTTTTAAGTATTTGCTTAATTTATCATATGTATTGACGAGTCTGGTGCACTTGGAGGTATATACCTTAACGTTGGATGCATTTCTTCTAAGGTAATTATATTCACTCTCTAAATTCATAATTTTTTTACTACTGCTTACTTAAATTTAATTTGTGTTACAAAACATAATTTATTTTCCTATTAGATCTGTTTGGAAATACGATTAGATCTATTCAGAAATTGACACAGTGTAATTTTGAAAGCTATTTGAAACTTAACGATTCAAAAAATAGAGGTCAAAACTTAAATTTTAACGAGAAATGATGATTTGCCTAGCATTTGCTGTGAAATTAAAATTCATAAATGATGTATTTTCATCGTTGCACCCAACAATCATAGCCAACTTTTTTTTTCATCAGCAAAACATAATTCATAATACGTGTGGCAATTGAAAGATCCAAAAGCATATAATAAAACGAAATTGAAAAAGAAGAAAGTGACTACCAGCAGGAAGAAGACGCGCTTCGGATTAATATTAGGATTTTTTTAAAGAAAATGTTATACTTAAATATTCACTCATAAAAAAAATGTTAAATTAATTTATGAATATTTTGTTGGTTCTTTTCTTATTCTTAAAAATTTGTTCTCTTTTCCTGTTCCTGGCTACGTTGATTCTCTTTATATTGTCAAAATAAAATGAATAATTATTGTGTGATAATATATATACTTTTTCATATTCTATAAAGTGCTTTTTGTACTACTTTTTTATATATTCTTTTACAGTTTATGACGAGACTTGAGAATATTATCTTTTTGGTTACTTATCTTTATTATTAGGAAGTTAAAGAAGAAAGAAAAATAAAACTTGAGCGGCGAAGTAAGAAAGGAAAAGAAAGAAAATGAAGAAAGAAAAAAGTTAAAGGTTTAAACAAGTATAGGACAAAAATTAGAAAAAGATGCTTGCAGATAAAAACTTATATAAATGTATTAGATGGATTAGAAATAACTATATTTTAAAATTGTTATATATGTGCCAGAAACAGATCGATTTTTCATAAAATTCTTTCTCTCTTTATATTTTTTTAAAAGAAAATAAAGATAATGTTTCACTTTACATAACACAAGTATTTCTAGAAGACCAAAAATATTTCTTAAGTGACGGAAAATCATAGAAAAACATGTAAACTAACCGTTAGTAATATTTGGTAAAGCTTGAAATATTTGACTTTGAAGACCAATCAAAATTTTGAAAAAGAAAAAAAAAAGTATATTTGAAAGTCTAATTAACCCGCGCGAAGCGCGGTTAAATTTACTAGTTTAACCAATAAACTAATGTAGAGGGGTATAGTTGATCCTTTTCCCAATTAAAAATAACAATTTTCGAAGGTTGATTTTGATTCAACTATTAATTATTAATAACATAAAAAAACATTTTCTGAAATTTCAAATTCAGTACAAGAAATTTTGGTACTTCACTAGACGACGTGCTTTGTGCTATAAACCTTCTAAGGTATGAAGAGTGGAGGAGAATAAGGAGTTGGAATCTGGTGGATTTGAGTTTATGATGATGGCTTGTGCGAAAGCCTAAGAGCAGGGAAAGAAAGACGCCAAAGGGCATTTTAGTCAGAAAAGATTCATTAAACAAAAGGAAGGATAAAAATTAAATACTAGCCCATTTGAAGGGTAAAAATTAAAGATCAACCCATTTGACTTGACTAACTTTGGAATATAAAGTTAGGTCTTAAGGTCTCACTTAACTAACTTTGGAATATAAAGTTAGGCCTTAAGGCCTAACTTGACTTTACATTCCAAAGTTAGTCAAGTTAAGTTAGTCAAGTTAGGTGGTCTAACTTGACTAACTTTGGATTCTAAAGTTATAGCTTAAGGCCTAACTTGATTAATTTTAAAATATAAAGTTAGGTCTTAAGATTTAACTTGACTAACTTTAGAATATAAAATTAGGCCTTAAGCAAAACTTCCTATTATATACACTTACAAGTTTTGCTCAATAAGGCAAACTTAGTTTGGTGATTGTTTAATTTATTTGTTATATAAAAATTCAACTAGGTTTGCCTCGAGGCAAAACTTCCAATTATATTGTAAAGCCTCGTAAATTTCTATAACTACTTCGGACTAATTTCGAATTTAAAGAAGCAATTTCATCGAACCAAAGACACGCGCCCCACACAAGTGTAACAAAGTCATGAAAATACTTTGTGACTAACATTGGTATAGCTTGAAATAAATTATAACTTCATGAGATAAGTGATTGAATGAACCAATGTTTTTAAATTATTTGGCCGATAATTGTTTTTGAGTGATAGAAAAATGATCAATTGGAGTAACCATTTTACCAATGATTAATTGGGAAAATGAGAAAGGAAATTTGGAACTTAATGATTTATTTAGCAGTGACTATGAGAGGAAGAATAAAGGACTAAGAAGAAGATAACATGACAAAAAGGAACTGAAGATAAGGATATCAATTGGTTGATCAATGCAATAAACGGTTCAATTTACTAAAGGAGCATAAGGTATAAATTGAAAGGATTCAAATCCTAATTGGCTGGAGTTAGTAAAACAAAGCAGTAAGCTTTTCATTTGAGCCATGATAAGCGTCAAAACCTCTTAAAACTTGGGACCCGAGTGCAATTGCTGAAAGCCTTTTTAAAGGCAAACACGGTAGAGTCATTTCATTATTCGGAGTTTGTTTTTGGAGGCCATGAAGAGAAGAGAGCTCTTCCACCATTGATAGAATAAAAAGGAGGATGAAGTTGCAGATGGAGAGAAGAAAAGGAGTTGAAAGAAGAAAGCTACGCTATTTGGGATGGAAGGGTATTTGCATCACAAAAGTTTCATTAAATGAAAGGAAAGGCAGAAGTTAAATATTTTAAAAACTAAGGGGAAAATTAAATACCGCTCTTTTTGAAGGACACTCAGCGCAAAAACTTGATTAGAGGAGCAAATTGGCCCATATGCCAATAAGGATAGACAAGAAAACAGTTTAGTTTGTTTAGAAGTTGCATCGTTTATCCATCTCAGCTTTTCCTGTCCAAACTTGAAATATAAAATGTAGGGGACTGAGAAACAGACATGAAGAAGAGTATGCATAAGGGTGACCAAAAAAAAAAGAGCATACACGAAATTGGTAATCTTTCACCTCGATCTTTTTTTTTCTAGAACCCAATCTAGTTTTCAAAAGCCGAGGGTCTTTCGGAAACAGCCGCCCTACCTTTCAAGGTGGCGGTTAGATCTGCATACACTCTACCCTCCCCAGACCCTACATAGTGGGATTATACTGGGCTTCTTCTTGTTGTTGTAATCTAGTTTTCAGAAGTAGGTCAAGCTGATGTTCAATAAACGAAATATGACATATTAATTGGGATTGAAGGTGAAAATAATCGCGTTCACTCGCGCTAAACCATTACTTTGACCTTCAAAAATCAAAGTGAGAATACATCACTTAACAATGATAAGTTTATATGCATTGGTTGTATTTCGCTTTTGTTAATTTGGTGCACACACCTTGTTTAAGACACTAGCAATACAAAGTCGTTGGAACCGTTTTTTTTTTTTTTGGAGGGTGGGGAGGGGGGAGAGATGTATACTTTAGCTTAGTCTAATCTCTTCTGGGGCTTTTTTGTTGCATCAATTACAATCCATTTCTAGGTCCACGAGTATCCCATATATCAAACCACCAGTTCATAAGGTGTACCAATCCCTCATTTTTGGACAATAAGATGTCCTAACATGTACAGAATTTTTTCAATGTACAGAATAGCCAAAAGAGTAACCATCCCACTACCTTCTAATCTCGCCAGTCAAACGTACTCAACATATATAGATGCATTAAACTACAGCATCCATCGGAACAGGAAATTTTTTAATGCATGACTAGACTTGTAATGGGATAAAGACCACAAGCATATAGCGGACACGTCATAAAAAACGTTTAGATTGCACTGCAAGTATCTAAAGACAGTCAAGTAACAACATTGCGCATATGACAAGCATAACAGATACAATCATCTACGGGGAAGCATAATAAGTTGATGCAGAGAGAAACAAGCTACAACAGTTCATTTACATAAAATGACTCCAGACATCACAAAGGGCCTACTGGTTCTCATGGAAGCTGGTCAATGCTAGTGCAAGCCAAGGGAAGACCTCGCCCACCTTCATTATGAATCTGTCACAAATAACCAGAAACATCTTAGCAAAGCACAGAGGGCTGGGAATATCTTTTTATCAGTAGAGGGAATCGGGAGTAATTGCAGGAATAAAAGAATGGAGCTGAGAACTAGTGAAGGAGCTACAAAAGTTAATTGATAGGCTCAATAACCTTGAGAAAGTTATAGACTCCACAAACTGATTTATGAAACTCAAAGATCAAGTCGATAAAAAGTACCACAGCCAAGGATGTGTTCAACTACGTTGCAACTCTTTGCAGGACAATCAACAGAAAAAAAAACCCCTTTCATTTCTAAACAGAATCTCACACACTCATTGAGGGTGTGTTTGGTATGGAGGAAAAATGTCTATCAATTTTACCATATTTGTTTGGTCAAAATGTTTCTCTAAGAAAACAAATTCCTTAAAAATCAGGAATTAATGCAAGTTTGGGATATTTGAATAAAATCCTCCAACTGTTCACTCCCGTGTCAACTCTACTAGTAGAATAAATTTCAGAAAGGTAATCGGTAGTTACTTTCAGTGTCTTATTACTTAGAGCTATGCAATAGCATCATAAATGGTCAACAAGCAAGTACTCTCAGAAAAGCAACATTGGTCCCATTCATACTTGCCATCTCTTCAAGAAGTTAAAATTATATAAAATGTGCGTAAATATGTAACATTGGTCCCATTCCTTTTATTTCAATAACTCCTTGACTAAAACCTGAAAGGGAGAAAAACAAAAGAAATAACATATGTAGCGGCCATTTTCTGAATCAGTATTCAGCACTGAGATCCTTAAAAGACCTGACACCCGCCGCTTATCAGAATTGTCAGTATTTTCTGTGCGAGTAAACTCAATCTGGTGGATTATAATAGCCTCAAACAGGAGATCTTTCTGGCTTAACAAGCACATGCACCATAGGGGTCATCTATCTCCAACACCATCTGGAACCAAAACACTCTTTACCATCCTCATGTAAACTTTTTCTTTCCCTAGTCCCAACTAATCTTAAGGTAAGCTAATAGTTCCACGATAAGGATGTGGATAATAAGAAGAACAGGATCTAGCAGACTAGAGGTCTAGAGCAGAGCAATGTCATTAAACATCAGGCCTTGGATTTTGCTCACACTAGGAAATGCCAAATGTAAGCACACATGTCGCTTGATAGACAGCAAGTTCAAAAAAGCATCTCTGAACCAAGCATCTAATCCATCACAACTTCAGTCATCTTCTTTTACACACTTTTCTTCTTCTTTTATTACTTTGATCAGTTCTACCACCAGTTCATTCATTTAACACTCATTGAATGATGGCAACCCTTCATAGACAGTCTAAAGTCATGGCTAGGTAACACACATGAAACAACATTGCGCGCCACGGCTATCCTCCACCAAACATCTTTCATAGTGTGGCCCTAAACAAAGCTCAGGTAAGTGATTGGTTGATTCAAGTTGAACCAGAACTCCAACCCTTTTTTTTTTCCTTTTAGGACTTTCGACCCATAAGTTCAACCTTAAGTACTACAGCACATTTGGAAACTCAAAGAAGATTGACTTTAGGATTTAACATGTGTGACCGTTAGCATTCTAAAACAGACTTACTCAACATTGTTCTCTCAGAAGTATGCACCTGACTATCCCATAAAATTCCTTTCGCATTTCTATTAATTTGGGAACCCAGGGTTCTGATGTATGATGTCAAAAACAGAGAAAACAATCATGACCAAATTATATTTTCCCCAAAATTATTATGAAGATTTCACAATATTTTGTCTATGAATCATTGAAGCATTGAGCTCGTCTTTATATAATTAAAAGAAACAGCCTGCACCATGCCAAAATATAACGGATTTTTTTGTCAAACAGGACAAGTAATAGGAAAAGAAACATAAATTAAATCTATTGAAAGATAGGGATGACAATGGGGGAGAAAAGCTTAGGAAGTGGAGGAACTAGCAACGGGCAGAGAGGGAAAGACTGAATTTTTTTTAGTTAGAGTGGAGGAAGGAGCAAGGGTTGATTTTGACTTCAGTATCCCCATTTACTTCCTTTCAACTTCTCAATTGATATTTCACTCCTACATAATTGAACTTTACTTTAGAATACTAAATTTTATCATCAAAAGATAGAGCAAACAACGTCCGATATCAAGCAGAAAATTAACAAGAAATTAGCCCTTGTATTCTAACTTGATCATTCGTTTTGGGACAGAGGGACTGTGAAAGAAGAAAATTATCAAGGAAACAAAACACTAACACTTTGTTTGGATGGTTGTTACATATCGTTTCATAATGTATCGTATTATATTGTACTACGTTGTATTGTATTGTAATGTATTGTTTTTATTAATACAATGTTTGGATAGATTGTAATCGTTTCTTGTCATTACATAATAACACACATCAATAATTTGAAGGATAAACCTGCAAGAAAAGTAGGGTATGGGGCCATTATAAAAAGGTAGCGTAAAGGATAAAATAGAATTTATTAGATAATAAGCAACGATAAAATGAGAAGAACAAGAAGAAAAAAAAAAAGGTAACGACGCGATCACACCAATTGGTCGTTACATAAAATGGGACTTTTCGTCCTTACATAATGATGGATTTAACGATACGATACAGTAAAATTTATGTAACAATCAAACATTGTATTTAGACTAACAACACAATACAATACAATACAATACAATACAATAGGTAACAACCATCCAAACAAGCTGTTAATAATGAAGAAATAAGTAGAAATAACAGCATTCATAATCCAAATAAACGAAACAAAGACCGCGGAAAAAGTAACAAGCGACATACCTTTTCGATCATCAGAAGCATCATGAAACTCAGCTTCCTCATCATCATCTTCAACAGCACCCGAAGCAACAGAAACCACCGGCTCAACAACATCATTATTTCCACTCTCCTTATCATCAGGATACCTAACAACCACAACAGGACAAACACAATGCCTAACACAATAATCACTTACACTCCCAAGTCTCCCATCACTTCCCCTTTTAGTAGCTCCAAATCCTCTACTCCCCATAATAACAGCACTTAGCCCTAACCTCTCAACTTCCAAACACAACCTTTCCCTCATATCATGATCCTTAACAATATGGATCTTAAACGGAATATTCGCATCAACTAAAGGTTGAGCTAAATCAGATGCTTTAGTGGTAGTAAAAGTATCGAAATCAACCTCGAGTTTACGTTGATTCTCTTCGTTTTCAGTATCGACAATGGATAGATCCACGGAACCCCAATCAGCTCCGTAAAGGACGGAAGTTGGACGGACGTGGACTAAGATGACGGCGTCACCTGCAGAGGCGTATATAGCATATTAGTTATGGGTTCAATCCTAACTTTCAACATGGAGTATAAATTTATGTGTAAAAAATTTACTAAAATTTGCAATAAATAGTAGATATGAACATAATGTGAAAAATATAATGGATTCAATGCTAATAATCTTAACATTGAACCCATAGAGTTTAAACGCTAGTAAGATGACAGTGTCACCTGCAGAGGTGTATGTAGCATATATAGTTATGGATTCAATTAACTTTAGACACGGAGTATAAATTTATGTGTAGAAATTTACTAAAATTGCAATAAATAGTAGATATGAATCCATTAATTTTTATTATGGGTTCAGTGCTAATAATCTTAAGATTGAACCCATAATTCAGCTTTAGAAAGCCTCTTCTGGAACATGTACTAGCTTAAGAGCACTTTTTCTTTTTTTTTCCTAACTTTCTAAAGTGAAAATTTTTGTAAAGAAAAAATAAACATTTTTGGATTTTCTGAAAATTGGAAACTCAGTTGCGGATCCAAAGTTTTATCTACAGGTTCACGTGAACCCAATATTTTTTGCTTATACTGTGTATATGTATTAAAAATAAAAAAAATTACTAAATATTTATAATATTTGATTGTGAATCCAATTACTAAATAGTATTAAATATGAAGTCATAAGTTTTAAAATATATAATGCTAGTAAGATGAGGGGGTCACCTGGAGAGGCGTATGTAGCAGGAGTATTAGTTATGAGTAGAGGTGGCAAAATGGGTAAAAAATATGGTTATCCGCCCGACCCAACCCATTTAAAATGGGTTGGATACCCAACCCATTTAAAATGGGTTCAATATGAGTCAACCCATATTATCCACTTAAAATATGGGTAAATTAATGGGTAAAATGGATAAAACCCACAACATATAGAGTGTGTTTGGTATGGACGACATGTTTTCCAATTTTCCCATTTTTTATTGGTCAAAATGTTTTGGAAAATATTTTCTCTAGAAAAACAAGTTCCTTAACCACCCCCTCGTACCCCCACCCCACCCCACCACCTAACCACCCCTACACCCTCACTACCCCCACCCCCACCCCTACACCCTCACTACCCCCACCCCCACCCCACCACTTAACCACCCCCTCCTACCCCCACCCCCACTACCTCCTATCCCCACCCCTCACCCCCTACCCCCACCACCTTTCACTATCTCCCTCCCCACCCTTATAACCACCTACCCCCACCCCTACCCCTATCACCACCTACCCCCAACCCCTACCTCTCATCTCTCTACCACTACCCCCTATCTCTCAACTTTACAAAACTAGACATTTTGTGAAAGTAGTAACTTTACAAAAGTAGCCGCTTTTTCAAAGTATTACTTGGGAAAAGTAGCTACTTTTCAAAAATAATCGTTTTGCAAAAGTAGTCACTTTTAGAAAATAACCATTTTGTGAAAGTAGATACTTTTTAAAGAGGTCATTTTTTTAAAGTGACACAAAAATGGCTACTTTTGTAAAGTGATCATTTTTTGAAAAATGACAACAAAAGTTGCTATTTTGCAAATTTACATTTTCGGTCGTTTTGCAAGAAATATATTTTTGCAAAAATAACCATTTTTATGTCACTTTTCAAAAATGGTCAATTTACAAAAATAGCCATTTTTTGTGTCACTTTTAAAAGTTGGCTAGTTTACAAACATAGTCAATTTTTGGGGTTGTCTTCAAACTGCAAAGTAGTCGTATATGAAATAGACGCTTTGGGAGGGGGTGGATGAGGGTTGGGTGGAGCGGTGGTGTGGGATGGGGTGGAGTGGGGGTAGGTAGGTGAAGATGAAGTGCGTTCAAGGGTGGTCGGTGGGTGGGGTTGGGATTTGGTTGGGGAGTGGGTGGTGGAGGTGGGGTTGGGCGGGTAGTTTCCAAGAAAGATTTTCTTGGAGGTCGTTTCATAGAAAAGTTTCGAAGTTTTATTCTTCCCACAAATGTTGAGGCTCAACTATGTACCAGGGATTAGATTTGTGGACAAATGGTAAATTAATCTTTTTCCATATTGGCTAAATGAAGCCAACATCTTTAAAGTAGCTTTGAATAAGATGGATATCCATATTATCCGTCAGGTAACTCATTTTTTAACTGTGTTAAATATGGGCGGATCGGGTAATTGATCCGTTTTTTGTCAACCCATTTTCGATCCGGCCCATATCCAACTCGACCCGCTAGTTTGCCACCCCTAGTTATGAGTTCAATCCTAACTTTGGACACGGAGTACAAATTTATTTATAAATAGTAGAGATGAGGGGAGAGGGTTACCTGGACGGAGGTATTGGTGGACGGCCCATTTAACAGCGAAAGCGGATTCGTCGCTTAAGTCAACGGCGATGCCGATTTTGCGTTGAGCGTTGGATGTAGGGGTCTCGGTGGGTGGGGTGGTGGGTGGGGGGAAACGTGGGGATGAGGATTTGATTTTGATGTTAGCAAGGATGGGGAGATCGGAATCTTGTTGTTGCATTGTTTTGGGGGATTTTGACTTGACTTGAGTTGAGTTGACCTTTTTTTGTGTTTAGGGGGGTTTTGGTTGATGCTTGTTTATCGCTATACGGGGTTATGAGCGAGTATTGCTCTTTTTGATGAGGGTGGTGATGATCAAGTTGAGTGTTGTTTCAGTTTTATTAAAATTAAAACTAAGGTAGGTTAATAAGTAGTAAACTGTTTTCAGGAGCATGGGGTGGACGTGCCGGAGTGGTTATCGGGCATGACTAGAAATCATGTGGGCTCTGCCCGCGCAGGTTCGAATCCTGCCGTCCACGCTTTTTTTCTCATGGTTTCACTTTTTCATTGACGAAACAACTCTTTTTATTGTTTCCTATTTGGTATCTGTTTTGAGATTTTGATTAATTGGGATTCACGCTCTTAAGATCTAAATGGAAGACCGAGTTCGAGACTTCTAATTAAGACTATCCTTTCATGGATAGAAAGTCCACGCTTTTTCTCATGGTTTCACTTTTTCATTGACGAAACAACTCTTTTTATTGTTTCCTATTTGGTATCTGTTTTGAGATTTTGATTAATTGGGATTCACGCTCTTAAGATCTAAATGGAAGACCGAGTTCGAGACTTCTAATTAAGACTATCCTTTCATGGATAGAATAAAGAGCGTTTTTTATTTTCCTGTTTTGATATTTTCATTAATTGGGATTCACGCTCTTAAGATCTAAATGGAAGACTGAGTCCAAGACTTTTAATTAAGACTATCCTTTCATGGATAGAATAAAGAGCGTTTTAATTTTTCGCTGGTTGTTTGATACTCATTTTAAAATTTCGATTAATTTGAATATACGTTGCGTAAGGTGATTAAAGGGAGAAGCACTCTTTACTAGGATTATTTTTATTTTGAAGGTTCGAACCTGTGACTTCTTATTAAGAATAGACATATTTATTTCATCGATGAAACAACTCTTTTTTTGGTTTTCAATCGGTGTTCAGTATCTGTTTAGAGATTTTGACTAATTCGCATTCACGCTCTGTATGATGATAAGATCATTAAAAGGAAGAAGCGCTCCCTTCCATGATCTTTTTCATGTTTGTGGCTCGAGCTCGAGATTTCTAATTAAGAATACTATTTTTATTAATGGAACAAATATTTAATTTTACTTCCCACTGGTTGTTCCATACCAATTCTGAAATTTCGATTAAATTAAATTTAGGGTGAAGCGCTCTCTATCAAAGTTATTTTCATTTTTAAAGTTTAAGCCAAAAACTTCTAATCAAGGATAGACATATCCTATTTATCTCACCACTACCTTTAATAGTTGAAACACGGATATTGGATATTCCCTGAGCTGTGTAAATGTCATGAAAAGATAGTACGGGAGTAGGTTATATGAATTGACTTTATACGCATTTGGATGACAATTTTGATCGGATAGACTTTTTTATAAAATAAAAAAGATAAATACTTTAGTTGGGGGTTATAATTTTGTGGTTAGTCAAACTGAAAATGAACCTTTAGGTAGATGTTTGAGATGGTCAAATAGAAATAAGATCAAGTCAATAATCCTTCAAACTAAAACACTAGCATCGATATTTTTTCTTATAAGAATATTGTAGATTGTTTATATATTGAGTTATATTGGCTAATCTACTTCAGTAGCAATACATTCCAACCGATCACCAATTTGAACCAATCTTTGAAGCAGAACGTCCAAAATATTGCTGTAATATAATAATTCACAAATTGCTGAAGAAAAAGGAGAAAATAAAAACTTTAAAAGATCCGACACTTTTATTTGCTAGCACCTATCATACATTACCTGCCCCCTTTAGAAATGTTTGTCATCCTTTAATTGGGTTGTACATATTTTTCATTTATACATTTTCACAAAATAATATAAAAAGCTTTAAGGTATCCACTTGCACTCTTCTTAATGCAATTTAATCCTTTCTAAAAAATAAAAAAAATAAAAAACATTCTCCTTAAACAACTCATCTTTTTCTGTATTTTCACTTAACAATCCCGTATATCAAAAGTTGACAACTAATATTAAACTAATGGAATACAATTATACATTGATTCAATCACCAAATCCCTGAAGAAGCTTTCTTTTAGGTTAGACTTGCCATGGAAAAATGGCTTTCGCTTGCTTAGAGAGCATTTTCAAAACATTATGCTTACCACGACTTCTTTTTTTTTCTTTTGTGGCTTTTCTGAAAACTATCTTTTGAAGTAAATCCGAGAAATCCTTAATATTACAAAAATAGCACTATGAATTTGGTTAGTGCACAAAAGTGAGAATGAAAGTAAGGTGTAGGAGCAATATTTTTAGAAGGAATTACCTTAAATGTTAAGGAAAACGCAACATCTTGCGAATTAGACTAACCGAAAAAAGTATTATGAATATTAGTATCAAGGGAAATATTATACATATTACTCCCTTCGTTCCACTTTATATGACGTGATTGAAAGTACGAGGGTCAAATTACTTACTTTTCTATGTCAATTCAGATATAGAAACTTCAACTTTTTTAAATAAGATTTACATTTGTAGAAGCTACACAAAAGTTATTAGAAGTCATAATAGTAATAATTTAAAATATTTATAAAGTATTTGAAAACATTATGTCTTTAACTATCCAAATTGTAACTGTGTGTCAAATAAATATAAAATGAAACCTGGAAAACTTATGTGGTTAAGAAGTAGCTTAGGCAAAATATCTACAAATAATGTTTTTGAGACTTAAAATAGGAGTTAACTTATACATGGGTACATATAAAGAAACATTTCATTAATTATTAGTGTATTTTAACCTGTTGCAAGTTGCAACAAAGAATCTACTTTTTCGATCCTAATTTATGTGGCATTTTTCGCTTTATGAAATTTAAATTATATAAACTTTTACCAACATTTTGTGAGAACAATTGCAACTTTTACTATAGTACTTTTCGTATAATTTTTGAATATTTAAATTTTAATTTTAAAATATTAAGTTGATATAATCCAATTAAACTTCAAAAATTCGTCAAATTGACTCTCACGAAAAGTGTCACATAAATTAAGACAAGTGGATCGGAGTACATTATTTTTTGGGTTACTAGTGTCAATTACCCTACAGTGTAAAAACTTCTTTCATGGTCAATATGCAAGTGACACTCACACTATAAGTCTATATATAACATGTATACTGAAAAAGTTTTGCAGCCCTAAGGTTTACTGAGAGTCATATTATTAACACTCATTACATGAGGGTACTACGTTCGTACTACTTGGGGCAAGAGCTGCTAGACTTGCAGAAAAAATAAGAACCAGCCACAAATTAAAGCAGCATGCAGCTGCAGAGTGCAGTAGCCACATCTACAGATGAGCCAGCAAGAAGCTAATACAGTACATTGCTTTCATGGATATATATATACATACGGTCTACTGAACTCCCTATTATTGGCTCTTTCCCCTTCCTTTTTCTCACACTCACTTTTTACACTCCCATAAAGCACTTCTTCTTTTGGTTTTTTGGTATCTCAGTACTATATTTGCTTTGCTTGACTCCCACAAACAGATACACCTCAATTGCATTCCTCATGGTTTAATTAGTGACCATTCCTTTTAAGGAAACATACAAACTCTCTCCACTTAATTAATTACTTCTCTCTTCCCAAGGACCCTCCCCCCCCCCCCCCCCCCGCCCACACATACTAGGTGCTAGGGTTTGGTAGATTATGCTTGCACTGGGAGCCTTCACTGAAAATATTCAGTTAATAAGCTTAATTTTTGTTCCCTTTATTAATTTGTAAAATAGTCTAGGCTGTCGCCTTGAAACCTTAGGCTTACACCGGTGTAACAGACAAAATAGAAGAAAAAAGAAGGGGGTATCAAACTATCCATTTCATCTACTGAACAGGATTTATTTTTTTTTAGACGTAAAAAGTATAGTTACAGGATTTAATTGTCAAAGCTCATAGTTTCAAAATAAAAAGAAATCAAGGAAATGAATTTTTAAAGAGTTTAAGTAATGAGGTAAGTAGATCTCATAATAAGCATTAATTAATAATTTGATAAATTAAAAAGGTAACTAAACTAAAATCATTAGGCTAAAATTTACTGATAGAGTAAAGAAATTTTACGCCGGCATGTAATCTAAATCCATATTTAAAATGTAAAGGACCCTTCCGCCACTCACTTTTCTTTTGGTGGTCTATGTAGTCAAAGCAGTCCAAACAATTAATTTTGAATAAAGGAACTACGTCTAAAAAATTGAGATTTAATTTGCTGTTTGAAACAATTAATCATGAACTTCAAAAGGAAGCAAAATATATAAGAGTAAATATAAGATCTGAAAAGCTGAAGCATCTACATCTCACTGACACAACACCAAGAGTAGAGAGAAAGAGAGATAGATACAATAAAAACCCAGAAAATGTATTGCTCCATTTTGGAGAAGTAATAACAAGTAAAGTACTACCTAACATAACCAAAAGGGTAAATATAAAGTAGTGTTTTGGTCCTTGATCAGATCAAATTTCGCAAAACTGTGAAAAGACAAAATTCAGAAACCATATACTTAACTCCTATTTTAAATGATTCTGTAAGAAAACCTAACAAGAAAGCTTAAGTGAGAGATCAATAGAACTGGTAGGTGTAGTAATAGTATCAGTCCAAGATATTGTAGTGACACAAGAAGCTTCACCATTATTATTCCCCACTGCAACAACTGAAGAAGATTCTGATGATTTAGTACTAATCATCTTCCTAAAACAACTTGTGTTAGTACTAATTTTGCTTCCACTTTTGTCTAGAAAGAAATCATACTCCATCACAACTGCTCCTTCATCGGATAACGATGAACTTCCCTTTCGATGGATGGCCACTATCTCTACGCCCTACAAAATCATTAATTGAATTTTCAGTCTTTTGACAAATAAAAAAGAAAGATATACTTACATATTATTTTGCAATTACTACAATTATTAAGAGCTTGTTTGGATGAGCTTACAACTTATCGCTTATAAGCATAAATCTTAACCCTAACTTATGTTTTTAGCTTATTTTTATTAGGCTTAAAACACTTTTTTATCATACCCAAACATTACAAAAGTACATAAAAGCTATTTTGGCTTAAAAGCACTAATCCAAACAGGCTCTAAATCGTCTCTACGGAGGAATAACAAGGTTGAAGAAGAATTTGTAACATTCAGTTTGTCTTTGAATAAGAGGAGGAAAAAAAATCATTAATTGAATTTTCAATCTTTTGACAGATAAATAGATAGATATACTTAGTACATAGTAATTACACAATTACTACAATCATTAAAATCGACTCTACAGAGGAATAGCAAAGTTGAAGAAGAATTGATATCTTTGAATAAGAGGAGAAAAAAATCATTAATTGAATTTCAGTCTTTTGACAGATAATTAAAGACATAGATATACTTACATAATACTACACAATTACTACAGTCATTAAAATCGTCTCTACAAAGGAATGACAAAGTTGGAGAAGAATTGATAACATTTTATTTTGTCTTTGAATAAGAGAAGAAAAAAACCATTAATTGAATTTCAGTCTTTTCACAGATAAAGAGATAGATATACTTACATAATACACGATTAGTACAATCATTAAAATCGTCTCAGATGAATAACAAAGTTTGAAGAATAATTAATAACATTTTATTTTGTCTTTGAATAAGAGAGGGAGAGAGAGAGAAAAAAAAAATTAGGGCTGCTCTTTTTTTTCTTTTTTCGTTTTACCTTTTGAGGACGAGTAGGTATAGGGCGGCATGGTTGAAACAAAGGCTTTGTTCCAAAATCTGATTGGTTTACGCTGATCATGTTTTCCATATGAATGTTCATTTCATCTCCATTAATCATGCGTTTCTTCTGATAAATAAGAAGAAAGAAAATATAAATAAATTAAATCAAACTTTAAATGAAAAAAAAAATCAAGGGGTAAATAAAATTTGCGTTTTATATACTTTGTTGCATGAAAGGCAACGATCAGAGAAACATGACTTGTTGTTGGTGTTCTTGAAATTTGGCATTGAAGACAGCTCCTTTGATTTTTCACTGGCTTTAGAAGAAGTTGGAAATCCATAGAGACCCATATTTTGAGATTGAAACTGATGATCATGAGAAGAAACCAACTGATTTCCAAATCCAAATGACATAGCTGGTCCAGTAGTAGTACTAGATCCAATAACCCCAGTATTTACAACTTTTTGTTGAACAAAAAAATCAGGGCTAACACACAGTTTAGGAAACTGAGGAAATACTGGTGAAGAGTTCAAAATGGAGTTATAAATTCCAGGATCAGCAACAGCAGCAACACTAGCACTAGCAGTAGTGAAATTGGGAAAATTAGTAGAGAAGTACTGATGATGAGGGGTTGTGTTTTTGATGTGGTCTTGCATTCGAAGACGTTCGAGTTGTGCAACACCCATCCCTCTTTGTGGTTGTTTCTTCTTTTTCTGGATGTTTTTACTGGACCTTTTACGTCCAGTAGCAGTTTGGATCATTTTTTGTGTTGGCTTTGTTTGATGATCTTGAGAAATGAGGTTTATTGGATGATGATCTGAAGGAAACTGAAATGAAGTAGACATTTTCTCAATGGAACAGTACTTAAATTTTGAGAGTTGTTTGTTGGGGTGGGGTGGGGTATGGGGGCAGTAAGACAAGTGATTTTTTGTGTGCAGAGAAAAGAAACTAAAGACTACAGATGAGAAATGCAACTAGTTATGGTGTTTATCTGCTAGAGTGATCTTGTGTATTTATACATACATAAGTTGTGATATTTCCACTTTTTTCTTTTTACTCTGGGCAGAACTAGGAAAGTGATATATATTATAATAGATTAACAGTTATTTCTGGTGGATTCAAGTTTTTATTTAAGGTGATATATATTGTGAGCTAGCCTAGAATATTTTTATATTGTTGGGTTATTTTATCTATTACTTTTGCAGGTAATATATTACTATATTTTTTAAATTTTAAATCCTATTATTGTACATTTTAACGAAGCTTAAGTTTACATGTAGATATCATTTGCATGATTTAAGAATTATAGACACTGACTGTAAAACTTAAAATATTTATGATCACTACTGAACCTGGTTTCGAATTTGTTAATTTACTAAAACATACCTGATTCTTCTATTAAATGAAACACATTAAACCCCTTCGAGCTAACAAAAACTGGATATAATTAAACATGTTAATATTATCCATTACCTCTAAACAGTTGTTAATAATACAATTGTTATTTTACACTTTTTATTAATAATTTTTATGAATGATTAGATCATCTAATGAAGTAATATTTACAAAAAGATGTCTTTTGCACAAAAGTAACTACTAGTACTAGTTAAAGTAGAACTTCATAACTGCATTAATTTCCAAAGCAATTAGAATATATATATATATATATATCTTTTTGAAAAAAAAATTTAAACAAAATTTCTTTATATTAAAAAATCTTAACAAAGATAATGGTAAGTTGAATTTAGAAATGGTCCGATCGAAATTCAATTCTTCCTTTACAATAGTACTGATTAGCTTTTAAATTGTTGAAAAAATGTATCATTATTCAACAGTACTATTGGGGAACGAGTTATTATTGTTTCTTGTCCCTCAAATGATTAGAGAGTTCTGAAACTTTTGAAGAAAACCATTGTTTCCATTCGGTTTTCTTTTTAACCACGTCATGGCTCAAATCAAGTTGGTATAGCTTTGGGGGTTCAAGATAAATAATTTAATCATTCTTTAACTTATTGCTATTTGTTCTTGTTTTTAACTCTTACTATCATCTTAAGTTCTAAAATAAGTTGTTAATGTTACGAGCTAGGAAAACATCATAATATTACTTTCTAATCTATGGTCAAACTTTCAAATTCCGCTTATTTTGAAAAGTGTTTTTTTTTTAAATTCAAAACTTACCAATTTGTGTGTAGCCAAAATTTCAAAAAGTATTACCTGGAGAAAAGCTATTTTTTTCATGTTTAGAAAGCATCTTCTGGTACATATTGTACTAGCTTAAGAGCACTTATTTTTTTTCCCCTAAAAGTTTAGTCAAACACCTCAACTCTCTAAAGCGAATATTTTTGTAAAAAGAAATATAAACATTTATTTATTTTTGGATTTCTAAAAGCTTGAAAATCCAATTACGGATTCAAAGCTTTATCTACAGATTCACGTGAACACAATATTTTTTTCTTATACCATATATATGTATTTAAAAAATTATCAAATATTTATAATATTTGATTATGCACCCGGATATCATTATAAATTAATCTGAGATTACTATAAAAACTCATTAACCTCAACTTTGACTCAAACAGGATATTAATTATTCTCTCTTTTTTTCCAGGCATTAGTCAAATAGCCACTAAGGTAACAAAGAAAGTTTGGCCAAGAACCTACACTTCCGTATCCTAGTTTTGCCTTTACTCTGTACTCTAAACAAACAGTTCTAATTCTCCACTTTACTTTTGTTATAACAGCAAAAGAGATGATTTGTGTATTGTCAGTAAAGAACAAGTATCAGATAAATGCAGCTTAGGAAAAAGACCTTATGGGATATTGAGGTCCCCCCTAGTCTATGACTATACTATATCTTATATAATTAGTAACAAATCATTGCAGCAATATTCTTTTTTAAGGTGCAAAAATAGCATACGTAGACCTAAAAGTGTATCTTCCTAGAAAGAAAAAAACCCACAAGTTTCTCTTGTATTAGTAACAAAATATTGCTTCAACATTCTTTTTCAACATGGGAAGATAACATACTCAACCAAGAAAAGGGGTATGTGTGTGTACGCATTGACCCTAGCTACTCTCTTTTCTTGCACGTCAATTTTATATAAATTAATATACTATCAATTTATGTATATGGTTTTCCCTGATTTAAAACATATACTTGGTATGGATCGAAAACATTTTAGTAATTTTCTTTATTATGGAAAATGAATTGTTTTCTATATCATATATTTTGTTGGGTATAAAATGGCAATCACACAAGTTGGGGGATGGAGTATAAGAACAATATTCCTGTGTTATTTTGAGTAGTAAAGTTTGAACATTTCTCCATTTAGTAGAACACTTCTAGGACATTTGCAACGGTTCAACGTATAACCAAACAATGAAATAATTTCATTGAAATGAAATTTTGAGAAAAATATTTTGTAACATACCAATTACCAACAGTATTAAGCAAAAAGAGATGAAAAAGAAAATGAAATGTGATGAGTAGAGTAGGGTAGTGGCCCTAGTGGGTGTGGTGAACATTAAAAACAGCAGGACAAAAAAGCAAAGGTAAATAATGTACTGTGAGTAAGATTAGGCTATGTTATAGGGATTGTCATTGATTCTTTGTTCGTAAATGGAAATGCCAAAAAGGCCGTCTACTCTTTGTTCATGTAATATTTGCAGTAATTCTTATAGCCCCCTAAAGGAATAAAACAAAAAAACATGTCTGTCCTTGTATTCTGCATGCCTATCTACCTTTAAAGAAAATAAACACCTTCACAACTCTCAACTAACTTCAAGTACGTTACAAAGCATTATTTTTTAAACCTTTTAATTTATCACGCTAATTATTCATCTGCTGTGAAGAATATGAGCAACTTTTTTATAAGTTTTGTACTAATTCTTTTGGACATGAGATGCATTCCCTCATTCTTAAATATCTAACCACACATCATAGTTGAAGGACTCTCTACAATTAATAGACATCAATCAATATGATCTCAATTTCCTTTCTACTCCTCCCGTTAATGTTTTAATTTCCTCTTGATCCAAAAAAAATTCCTTTTTGATCAGTTTAGAAGAGATTTTTTTTTGTTTCAAATTTGGTACTTCCTCCTTCCTTTCAAGTGTCTTTGTAGCCTTTTAAAAACAATCCAAAATAAGTGCCATTTTCAAAAATCCAAAAAGTGTTTTTTTTTTTTTTCCAACTTATACTTTGCTATTATATGTTGTTGGAACAAATTTCTAAAAGGGTCTTTCAACTAGTATTCTTTACATTTTCTAGGAGTATATGAGTAGTATATTAAAGAGGAAAGATAAAAGGATAATATAGTCAAACGACCCCTTTAATTGTTTAACTTATAAATTTCTTAGTGGGTATGCCCATCCTAAGGACACATAAAAGGGCCCGAAGGAAGTACAATAGTAGCTTTTTAATTCTAACATCCCACATGAAATATTTAAAATTACAAGATTCAAAATTCAAAGGATATATATTAGTACATTATACATATCTTTAACTTAAGATATAGTAGGATTCAAAAATATTTCATATTTTTTTAAACTATGTATCCAATCAAACCAAAACACATAAAATGAATTAAACACAAGGAATATATGATTGGTAAAAATTCTCTGCTCTACTAAATTTAACATTCAAGTAATTTGCTACTATAATTGAAATATATATTTTTATATTAATATTCAACATTATATTGCAATCTTTCTTTTTATCTGGCTTTGAACGACTATCTTTTCCAAAATATATCCCTATTGGTCTACTTAGCTTATTTATTAAGGGCTTTTAATGTATTCGATTGCTCGGCCAAAACTAGTTCAATATACATTCTAATGATAAATCCACAAGCAATAAAAGAAGAAAACATTATGGAAAGAAGAGAGAGTGGAGAACATTCTAATGATAATCCATACTGTTTAATGCACAAATCCCAAGAGTTCCAATATAATTTCCTTGCAGGGGTAGAGATCTTGGTCTGAGACCTCCAATATCCAGCATGTCTGTTCTTAAACAGTACCCCCCATATTAGGCCACAACCCGACCCATTTCTCCAAGTCGCTGTTCCAAAAACCGATCAGCCGCCTATACTAATACATCGAATTTTTTTTCACTCTCTTAGTACGACTAAGATATAATGAAATGGATTACTATGTAGATAGAGGGGACCATGTTCTTTAGAGTAGAGGGGACCATGGACTAATAAGATTAAGATTCTCTTCCGTTAAATGATGAGGTTTTTACTGCACATCTAAAAAGCTGGCTCGATCTAGACCTTAATTTTGCTGTGACATGTTGAGTTTTTATTTGTTAATACAGATGCAGTACTTTGTCAGTTGTCGGCGCTGTGTACTAAGCCCATGAGAAAAGAAATTTTTATTTGGTGCTCTAGATCTATTTCACTATCAGTAAGCATCTCTTCTTGCTCACACAAATTAACCTACCTATTAGCTTTTGGTAGCTCACACTGTTTGAGTTTAATTTGGGTTCTCTGCTCTTGGTTTTAAAGATGCTAATTGTACAAAAGGTTAGTGCCAATAACATGGGAGTTATTCCCCCGTTTTAATTTGTTTAAATTCGAAGTTTAAAAATATAAGGAACACTTTTGAAACTTGTAGTATTGAATTAAGTATGTATAATATATCAAAAATACCTTTGAATTTGTGTTTGCTAGTAGACTATTGTCATAGTTACTTGACATATATTTTCACCCTATTAAATTACTTAACTATGATAAGTTGTTCCGATTTATTGAATTCGGGTAAGTATTACCATTATTCGGATGGTGTATCACATATGGGTGCGAATGTAGAGGTTATTCGTCATTGATAAATTTTAGTAATTAGGGTACGGATCATCAATACGGTAATTTAACTCAATTCTATTTAATTAAGTTTATGATCTATGGTCACTGAGAAATTGTTTGTTTTTTAATTCTAGTTTAGTTAAATATTCATGGTTGCTAGTTACTAGTTCCTACTCAACTTCATTGATGGGTGTTTGGATGTCGTTTACATTTTGAAGAATCTGATACGAGTGTGGCGGCATTTTCAAAGGATTTGAATAACATAATATAGGGGTTAGGGAGGGCAAAATTGAACTCATAACCCATTATATGAAAGATTTTACTTGTACCACTAGATTATAATTCTCGGTTGTAATTAAATTGAATAGGACAAAGAAGGTATTTCCAACCCTGGACCACTTATGTTACCCTTCTCTCTTCTATTTAGGACAAAACTAGATGTTCAATTCTAGGGTCATGACACACTGAAACAAATCTGTTACACAAATTGGTGTGTTATTTATTTACACCACACTTCAGGCTTTAATAAATAATGGTGAAGAGAGAAGGGTTGTTAAGTTGTGCTTTTTTCCTAGTGGTTTTGCAAGAATGGCCAGAAATAGAGCAACTGTTGGCCCCTATACTTCTGTTTCTTGCTTTAACCCTTATCTACTTATGGAATGTAATAAGCCGCAAGACCCCACTTTTTTTGTTTTGTCCAGTACTGGTTCCTCTGTTTCTTTTGTCCAACTTATAAAGAGACACAATCTGAGTTCAGATTCATATCAGTATCTGCAAAATCCTTCTCTTTCTTGCACAATAATATTGGCTTTTACTATCACATTGAATCATTTATGTTGAAAAAGCACCACTCAACACTGTATTGAAGATAGATAGCATTTCTTCCGCCTTCATTAGAGGTATCTGTTTAAGTCTTAGTTATGAAAAAAAATTTGATGGGTCATTGACACTCATGCCCTATTTTATATTGATCTTTAATTTTTGCCCTTCATAACAAATAACCTTTTACGAGGGCATAGTTATATTTTTGCATAAAAACACCCCACTAGTTATGCTCGACATGACTAAAGAATTTATGACTCACTAGACATAAGTACGATTGCTAGGGGGTAAAAATTAAAGACCAACTCATTTGAAGGGGAAACGTGCAAATTCTTCAATCTTGATAGAAGTGCTTCATCCTTAACGCATTATGCGGAGCTAATTCAGATCAATCCTAGCCAAATAGCCTCAATACGAGTATCGAAAATAGGGTGCCTCAATACGAGTTCTGAAAACATGATGAAAAACCAATTATTTTTTTTTATTAAAGAAGCAAAGACTGCAATACCCAAAAATTGAATGGGGTAAAGGATTATATCACATATATAAGTATAGTAGTAGTAGTAGTAGTAAGAAGCATAAATCAAGACCCTCCTCACGCGACACAAAACATTGAATAAAGTATGAGTCCGGAACCAAAATGCCCCCAAAAAATGTACATTTTGAACCAAAATACCCTCAACAAAAAAAATGTTACCAAACTACCTTTAGCGCAGTAATTTACTGTGCTAAAGCAGTTAACGGGGACGACTCCGTTAACTGCTATAGCGTAGTAATTTACTGCGCTATAGTGTGCCTCTTTTTTTTCGACCCTTTTGGTTAACCCTTGTTTCATTACACTTTTTAACGTACTTTGATCATAGATTAATCATGCTTCGGGACCCCGAAACATCAATATTTTATACAGAACCCTACTTATTTTTGTGCGATTAATAAGGTAGGATCAATACATCAAGGATACACAAAAGTTCGGATGGCCGTTTTAGTGGTTGAAAAGTGCTCAAACGCCATTTTCGTTTGAAGGCTCGGTGCCATTAGCTTGAAGTTCTTTACGAATACTTAAACTTGTTCAGTAATAATTAATCAAAAGTTAGTCAAAATGGCAGCATTCATACAAAAAAAAAACTTAATTAAATTGCATCATTCATAACCTTGAGTAGATGAAAATACTTAACATACTAATATTCTTCAAAATAACAACATCATCATAAATTAAACTTAAAACTAAAATCACAACATTCTTAATCATCATCAGAGTACAAGTCCGCAATATCATTCTCAGAAAAATATTGGCGGTTTCTTAAGATACATCTTTTTTCAGTAGCAGTTAGTTCTCTACCGGATGATGATGCTTGTTCTTCGGCCAACTTTAGCATGTAAAATCTACATCGTCTTGCCAGCATTCTGTTGTTTTCTTTTCTAATCCTTTGCACGGCAAGCTCGCAAGTTTCTGGACCTACTTGAGGCATGGTTAAGGGGTACCTTGTTGGGATTGGAGCGTTGAGATTTTTCAAGTCACGAACAAGACGTTCTGATTTGGCAAGCCGATGTGACTATTCTCGGCGTAAACCGCAATAATATTCCCGTGGATCTGAATATTTCACACTGCAGAAATCATCATTACGCTCTATAAGAAGGTGGGGATTTAGTTTATCTAGTTTGAAATCACTGGTATCGCTCGAAAAACTGCTATGATTTGAACTCTCATCATCACTACTATTTGGTTCTTTTGGAAGGAGTAAAGACCAAGTTGAGTTTCTACTACTCGACATTGAATATGTTGTAGTCTAATAACAAAAGAAAGGGCTACTTATATAGTTGCAAATCCCTAAGTATCCTCGGGGGGAGGGGGAGGGTCTTTATGACCCTACCTACTTACCTTATTATAAGAAAAATATTAATCTTCATCGGACATTTCACAGTCCGAATCCCACTTAGATCTAAATCTTGTGCTACCATGTATACCATATTCTACCCTATGGTAACGTATTTGCATCCGATTGTTCTCTTCGCGAAAATGATTGAGAGCCAAATTATACTCTTGTGGAGTTCCTCGAGGCATTGACATAGCACTTTTTTTGGGCGTTTAAGCCCTACTGACGCTAACGTGTGCTCCAGTGTTGCAGCCTCCCTAACACGCCAATCTCACTCCTCTCTCATTTTATTATTGTATTCTCAATTGAATTTGTCGTTAGGGTTATTTGAGTAATGAAAATCATCATCATCTAGTTCCCAGGTCCTACCCATTGCTTCAAATATGTTTGCTGGAGTGAACGATATAACACGACTAATATCTCTAAATTGGTCAAAAACTGACATAGTAACTCAATTTTGTGTGGAATGTTGTGTGGTTGGTAACAACTATTCGTCAAATTACGTTATATAAAGTTTGATTCGAATCATGACGTTTTTCTGTTTGACAGTTGAGGTGACAATATACTGCAGCGGTATAGCGCAATAAAATACTGCGTTATGCCAGTATAACGCATTAAATTACTGCATTATATTGTCATAACGCGGTATTTTACTGCTTTGTGACAGAATAACGCAGTAATTTACCGCGCTATTCTGCCGGGATCTGACATAACGAAGTTATTTCATGCGTTATGCAACGCTCCGTACTTAATTTGATTTGATGTAACACTACAAGACACACTAATTGCATGCATGCATTGGTTCTATATTCAAAATTCAAATCTTATTAATACCGAGTTCGTGTAAGGCAAAAAATTCTAAGTTTCATTCAGTTTTTGCATTTTGTATTCCTCCTAAATTATTCAAAATATGACAGATGTTCCAAGAATTAGAGTTTCTTTATTCTGGGACGGATAAATTATATTCGAGGAGAATAATTTGCGCTATTATTCTACCCCAAAATACCATGTTAAGTTTCCACTTGACTTAATGATACAAGACCAACTCCATCGAGCTTCATGAAGATGGAGTCTTTGAAGATCACGGGAGGCCCACATAGGATGGCCTTCAAAATATGAGAGATAGCTTGGATGGAAGGCTTCAAGAACGTCACATTCAAGATATGAAAGATAGCTTGGGTGTCACGTCCCAAAATACCTGCTAGACGTGATTGGCACCCAGCAAACACCACCCGCCAGGCGAACCATATATCATACTCTTAATCATTTACAAAAGCACTAAAAGAAAATAACTGCAAGTCTAACAACGTTATTAATGATAAAAATGCGAAATAGTCGTCAACCAAATCCATAATCGATTTATGAAAACCAACCAACGCTAAGATAAAAAGAATCTCTAGCCCACATCCCACACTAAGACCATGGAGCATCTAACAGAGTTACATGAGTTTGAGTGTCGGGCATGTAAACCCAAAATAAAAGAAATAACTAGAAATAAACTAGATAAAGGTGAAATGGCTGCCTCCACGAACAATGCGGTGGCTCACCTCAGTAACAGAATCCACTCACGAAGTCTTCAATTATCAGCCTCGTTCTCAACGACAGTATATGCATGGACATGCAGGTAAGGAGTGAGTTATACATAAATATAATCTAGTAAGATCCTCGACCCGCCACTTCAAATACCCCTGGAACAAGTGTTAGAAAATACAAACACACAACAAGCACAAAAATATTATGCACATGAATATATCATTATATAATAGCAACCAAGGTCCAAACCACTGTTTATCAAATATTATATATATATATATATATATATATATCAACACAATTTACACTACGAACCGTCATAAGTGGCAGTTAAAGAATTAGTCAACACTATGAATCCACGGCAGCATACACAATGTGCCAAATATGTCAGGAAGCATACACAATGCTAAGGGAAGCATACACAATGCCCCAATATCATCAAGAATCATACACAATGCTAAGGGAAGCATACACAATGCCCCAATATAATCAAGAAGCATACACAATGCCCCAATATAATCAACAAGCATACGCAATGCTAAGGGAAGCATACACAATGCCCCAATATAATCAAGAAGCATACACAATGCCCCAATATAATCAAGAATCATATACAACGCCCCAATATCATGGCTCACAGCTATATCACATCACAAAATAATTTATCGAGAGAATTTTAGAGTATTTGAAAATAAAGTATATGCGGCTGGCCTTAAGGACCACCGATTATGCTAAGCACACGCTCGTCCCAACACATGGACTAGGCAGACAAAACATATTTTTAAAACGGGTTTTGAAAAGCAAGTACCCAAAGCTAAGTCTCACTTACCTCAAATTCACAATTCAAGCACACTTCCCAATAAATCAAAACTGCGTTCTCGAGTCTCCGGATTGCCTCAAACTATACAAAAACAGATTTAAAATGGTCAAAACCCTTAGGGTAAACCACTTCTATATTTTTAGAGGCTTAAACGGTTAAAGTCAAATTTTAAAGGACGAAAACGCCCTCTGGTCAATGTGTTCAAAACCCGACAAGACATATGTTTTCGGGATGGCCTTAACGAGAGGACTCCAACGATATATAGAGGTCTAAAATCCGACACTATTTGCCCCTTCAAATTAATGATTTAGGTTGAAGAGCTCTAGGCTAAACTTTCTCAATTCCTCAAAACATCCTCATGTTTTCTCCACAAAAATTCACCCATAATTACTTAATAAACTTAAATAAAAGATTATAAGCATTACCTTGATGATTAGGGTTGAAAATCCCTATTTTTCTCTTTTCTTTTCCTCTCTTTTTCTCCCTCCCTTTTCTTTTCTTTCTCTGCGTATTTTTCTGCTGCTTCTGTTACATAGGCTTCCTTTTTATTTTTAAATCATTCTTCTCTTTTCTTTCAAATTTGGGCTTCAGCCCTTCCTTTTTATTTTTATTTTCCTTTTCCTTTTTGGGCTTGGCCCACTAAATTCTTTCTTTTCTATTTTCTTTTTAATTCCTAAAAGCAAAAATTACCAAACAAACCCTTATTTAAAAAAAAAAAAATGAGTTATTACATTGGGAGGCTATTTGGAGAAGGAGGCTATTCATGCAAAAGGGGCTAGTACTTAAATGCAAGCTTTTTCAAGTTTCACTTCCATGGAAGACATCCAAACAAGGCCCTTACTTCATTAAGGATATAATTGTAATAATGTAGTGTCTTCTTTGTTTCATTAGTATAAATAGTAGACTAAACATTTCAATAGGGAGCTTTTGATGAATTATGAATATTTTGAGTGTTTAGGGTTATCTCTAGAGAGAGACACTTGTGAGAGGCCTTTGTAGGCTCTTGTTGATTCTTGTGTTGTTGAGAAGTTGGTTGCTTGGGATTCGATTCCCTTGAGGTCAACTTAAGAATTTTGTGTTTCTTTTGATGATAATTTAGAGGTCTTAGTTTTATATAACTTTGGTTGCTAAATTGAATCTTAAGTTGTGTCAAATTATCTATCTTTTCTTTTTATCTTCTTAATTTCTCGTTTCTGCGTATCCGTTATTGTATGAATTGGTATCAGAGCTTAGCTTAGGTTTGTTCCATCAAATCTAGTCTTGGGTTTTGATTCAACAAAAAAAAAATTGTAATTAAAAAAAACGCAATTTCTTGTTGATTTTTGTTGAATCTAGTGTTAGATTAGTGTTTCTTAGTATGTCTAGAGTCTAAATCTTCCATTTCAAGCTAATTGGAGTTAGGGTTTTTCAATCACCATTGTTGAGCTTTGAAGCTTTGAAAATTCAAAAAGTGAATTTGGTGATTGAGTTTAAATTGGGTTAATTGATTAGTGGGCTTTGTTCTCCATATCAAAGGGAGCTTGGATCTGAAAATTGGAGGAAAAAGGAGTTGATTTGGTCCTAGATTGCATTTGGGTGTTCTTGGTGTTCATAAGAACATTCATATCTTCATATTGCAGAAGAAGACCAAAGAGGGTATTTGATCCAAAGTCTTCTAGTAAAAAGGGGTGAAAAGGTGTTTGTGTGGGCCCAAAGAAAAAAAATCCGGATTTCAAAAAAAAAATCGGATTTAAAAAAAAAGGTCGGGCGTGCGACGCACGACCATCGCACGAGGCAATTTTTTTTGAATTTTCTGATTCTCTGCAGAGCGCGTGTTGCACAGATTCAGAGAGGGGTGTTTTGTGCGATCTTTGTGCGACGCATGGCCATCGCATGACTCTGAAAACTCTGAAAATTTTCTAAGTGTCAGATTCAGAGAGGGGTGTTTTGTGCGACGGGTGTGCGACGCATAGCTAACGCACGACCTGCAGAAGATTGTCTAAGTGCTCGAAAACGGTTTGATTCCTTCTTAACTTCCCTTCTTTGATTCTTACAACTAGTTAACAACTAGTAATCGATCTTATTAGTTGCTAACTAGTTCTTGAGTCCTATTTTCATTCGTACCAATTCTTTCAAGCTTTTCTTCATTTTTACCTCGTTGTTAATTTCTTGGCTCAAGTGCGTTTGTTTTAATTGAGTCATCCTCTTTCTTCGAGTCTAACAAGAATTCATTCCGATCTCGAGTAGAAATTATGCACCTTGCAAGCAACCGAATCCAATCGAGAATTAATATCGGCCAATCCATTTGAGTGGTAAAAGGCAAGAGTGTGTGAGTTCATTTGAGTGGTGCTAGCCGAGCACGAATGAGTGTAAACACGAGTGTGGTGAGGTTTCTTTACTACTAACGTGTTTGCTAAGTGTTCTTTGCAGGTACTTCTCCATGGATTCTGATTCATGTGGTGACGATTATAATTGTTATGACGATGATGGTTGTAGTTATGAAGGGGAGGACTATGGGAGCTATCAAGGGTGTGACGATGGGGGATATGAGGGCTATAGAGGAAATTATGATCAAGAACAATTTGGGGGCGAGAGTTCCTATTTTGAGGGCGACTATGAATAGGGTGGTACTCATGTAACTCATGAGGAAGATGGGGATGAAGAAGAACCTTGTTATGCTTCGTATGATGAAGATAATGAAGGTGAAGGGTCTTGTGCTATACATCATGATGATGAAGACGACTCGAGATATGACTCTCCTTCGCATGTGTCTTATGGGGAAAATCCTTATACAAATAGGACTCGTGGAGGGTATGTCTATGGAGGTAGTGGAAGTGCTAATGTTGATTATGGAAGGGCTTCTAGTGGGAATGCATATGCTTCTTCTTGTAGTACTTCCTATCCGAAGCAAAGTGGCATGCATGGGAATGTGAGTACTAGTTGAAGTCGTCATATGCAAAAGAAGGTGGTTCCAAAGAGGCGATTCATGGAGACCAAGGTAAACCTTTGTGGTAGATAGGGAATCCTTGTGCTTGATGATGATTGTTACACCAATTTCATCACCCCCTAGTGTGGTTGAAGAGTTAAGGCTACCTTGTGTGATTAGGCGAAATCCTTACTATGACGAGGGAGGGTATTGGGTTGATAAAAGAGTGATGGTATTCATTTCACTTGGTGAGTACCAAGAGGAGGTTTAGTGTGATGTGCTTCCAATGGATACTTGTCACGTATGTTTAGGTGGCCTTTGGTTCCAACGGCATGAGATCCCATATGAGCAAGAGTGGCATAAGTATGTCGTGGATGAAAGGAGGAAACCTCTATTTCCATACGTACTTCGTAGAACGACTCCAAGTATAAAAGTGCAAGAGCCCAATGTGAGATGGCCTATTTTGATTATGGAAGCTAGTGGACAAGAGTACGTGAAATGGGAGTTCATGATGGAAGATATCTTTGCTAGTTACCTTTATTCCCAAGAAAGGAAGATGAAATTGGCTATTGGGACTTTTGAGAAGAAGCTTTCACACTATTGGGCGTACAAGAGGGGAGATCCAATCACTACTTGGGATGCAATGAAAGAGAGCTTGAGAGGCCATTATCCCGAACCACATGACAAGGGTTATAGGAGCAAAACCACTTCCCAAAAGAAAAAGTCAAAAGGGAAGAAGAAAAGTCCCTCTTATGAGATTCCACAAATTCAACATATTCCCTCACCTATAGAAACCCCAAGTGAGATTTGGGCGGCATTGAAAAGGAAGCGGTTGAAAGGAGGAACGGCGGACAAGACCATTAATTCACGTGGTCAAATGAGTTTCTGTGAGGATCTTCCCTCCGCAAAGGTATTGTCTATGTCAGGGTGCCTGCAAATTCTCAGTGTAACCATACACCGTGCCGCAACATGCCTCATCGGGAAATTAGGAAATTTCCCTCGACGGAGGTTCGAACCCGCGACCACTGGCCCTTTGTCTTCCAAAGAGGGAAGCGCCTCTTACCAATTGAGGACTTGGTTTTTATTTGTCTCATTTATGGTTTTGCAAGGTTTAGATTCAATGACGAATCCTTTTCAAGAAGGGGAGAATGATACAAGACCAACTCCATCGAGCTTCATGAAGATGGAGTCTTTGAAGATCACGGGAGGCCCACATAGGATGGCCTTCAAAATATGGGAGATAGCTTGGATGTAAGTCTTCAAGAACGTCACATTCAAGATATGAAAGATAGCTTGGGAGGCTATTTGGAGAAGGAGGCTATTCATGCAAAAGGGGCTAGTACTTAAATGCAAGTTTTTTCAAGTTTCACTTCCTTGTAAGACATCCAAACAAGCTGTAACCAGTTATGGACAGTGGTACATTCAAGACGATGATTCTTTGACTGATTATTTGAAGGCGCCTTATGATTATAGGCAATGCATAACTTTAAACGTCCTTGAAATGTATATAGAGAAGGTCCTCATTAATCGACTTGAATTCATGGCTCGGGCTCCTCGGGAAGCTCGAAATAGACCTCGTCAGGAAACCCCGTCTATAATTCAGGCCGAAGTCACTCAAGCGGAACCTACTTATCAACACAATTACCCTGACAGAAGTACCTATGAAAGCATTTTGACTAGCCAAATGCCTCTGGATAGTTTATGTCAGCAATTTGTCGGCCAGTGGTAAATATTCATTTTTTACAATATTATTATTATTATTATGTGTAGTGGCACTTGAATGCTACTAATGATGTCGATTATATTATTTAGGGGTTATACACCTGATATGGATCATATCGTACGGTCTCCTCAACCGGGATGGATGAATCAGGTTAGAACATCCTCAGCTTATCCAACAACTCAAAGCGATGGTCCTTCCTCAAGTTTCGGTGCAGTTGATTACTATCGGTACGTCTATTTTTTTTAACATCAATAGTGTTATTTGATGTGTAGTAGTTAAAATACCCTAATTTCTTATGTAGGGAAAATGTGGTGGTTGCACCAAATTATACGCAAAGGCCTGCTATGGATGGTCTGGATTATCCGAATTATATAGTGACATCATCCAGCGATAGTGAGGAAATACCTAATGCGGAGGAAAGTGACGATGAGCAAAGTGACGATGAGATTGAGGTTGGAACTAATCCTCAACATCAAGTAGAATTGTTGCAAGACATGATGAACAGTCCGGCACACCAGGAGGAACTGAATTCACAGCAACCATTTGAACAGCAAGAGTCGACTCCAGTTCAGCCGCAAAGCCAATTTTAACAGCAAGAGTCGACCCCGATTTAGTGGCATTCCGATGAGATCCCCTATCTTGATCATCTTCAAGATCGCCCAGATGTCTTTGTCTTTACTAGGGATGATGATCATATTCGGCGAAGTTTGTGGAAAGAGCCAGTGGATCTTTTAAAAGAAAATGCTCATTACTAATAATCTCAAATACTTTAAAAGGTCACTCACATTACCTTATATACATACTCATAGCGCGATTTCAAATCCTTTAGGTAACCGTGTCACCTTGGGATACTTAAGGAAACCATATATATATAACGATATTCTTACTAACTCGATTAACTTTCCTTGAACCTTCTTAACTCATTCTTTCTTGTTTTAATACAAGTAGCACGCATTATTATGGAGTGTAACATTCTTCCCCCCTTAGGAACATTCGTCCTCGAATGTTACATTAGTGTTGTATAAGCATACTTAACCTTTCACCCTTCCTAGTCAATCTTATCCTTCAATCCCTCACAAGTTGTCTTATCAATATATTCGCAACCGTCACAATTCTTTTTCTTTTGTACTTTTGTCTTAATCATACTATTACTTCTTTCAACTATAAACTCGTCATAATTTATCCCTACTTATCAATTTAGTCGGTACCTCATATAACACCCTAATAAGATTTGCCAGCCTTTTCTAAATCATCTCTTATTATCACAAACCCTTCCAAATTGCCCTAGCATTTCCTTTTTACTATATTGATATCAATCTCGTAATTACTATTACCATCAATTCAACGATTAACTTATTTCTCGCAGTCAAATACACTCACCACTTAGTCAACTCTTATCATTACCGTTGACACGACCTTTCAATACATATTACGAACTAATATCTCATTCCTTTTATACTTGTGGAAAATTTTAGCTGAGTTCCCTCTGTATTTCCTTACTATCCCAGAACCTGCACGCAGGAAATACCAACAATGCCTCACAGGGCCAACATATATATATATATATACACATCATATCATATCATAGCCACACAGGGCTCCCAATATTAACAACAGTATGAAAATGATGGACTTACCTCGTATGTCTAATCCAAACTGCACCTGTTACACTTTGCTATTTACCTTCCCTTTCAATCTTTAACTTTACATTTCAATCGTACTTCCATACCTTACTCGACATATACCTTTCGTACCTTTGCTTACCTGCATACTTTGGAACTTCCAATATCATCAATCATATTCTTCGGTCAATGTCGTTCTACTGCTGAAATCAAGGGTTAGTATAAGGAATTTCATTTCCTATGACTGGGCTCTATCGCACGATCTTAGATATGAAAGAAAGGTAACATCCAAAATGTCCTGTAGTTTCCTGTTTATAGATGTGGTGCACAACACACCGATAAACAAGACTCTACTAGACACGGTCTGTTGACATTCCGAGGACAAACCGCTATGATACCACTTCTGTCACGACCCAACCCCGTGGGCCGCGACTGGTGCCCTACTTGGACACCCAGACAGACAAACATATCAAATCGTAACACACTTATCCAAATCGAATCACACACAAAATAGCGCATACGGCACAAATATCACACGCTGCCTTTAATTATATCAAACTGTATCAAACACATTTCAACGCAACCATGTGCGGACATATATATATATCAAAAAGCCGGTAAGACTATCAAATGTATCAAAAGCCGACAAGGCTATCGGATGGCGCAACGGCCCAAAATATATACAAAGTGCACGCCGACAAGGCTGCCATGGCGAATAGGATCATACAAACACATCTGAACAGAAGTAGGCACACACACCCACAAATACGTCTACAGATCTCTAAACAGACCAACCGAAACATATGGCGGGACAGGGCCCCGCCGTACCCCTGAACAAATGTATACATATGTGACGAACGAACATATATACCAAAATGTAGGCTCTGGAATGAGAAGAGCACTCCAAATAGCAAAAGAGGTGTCCTAAACTGGTGGATCACCAAACTGTGTGTCTGTACCTGCGGGCATGAAACGCAGCCCCCCCGAAGAAAGGGGGTCAGTACGAAATATGTACTGAGTATGCAAAGCAGAAAATACAGAAACAAATCTGAGGCATAAACGAAATAGTAGTACAGAACATAAGTATAAATTTAACATATCAAAATGTTTACTTTAAAACATAAGTCATGCGTAGGGTACAGAAGAATATGGTCGCCCGCCCGTCGATGGCGCCATAACACAGCATAACACCAGAAAGTTTCAAATCTCCGTACCTCCGTCACATACACAGCAAACCACCATACACAGCATAACACCAAATATAAGTGGAACCCGACCCTCATTGGCGAGTAGCTCGGTGAACCATAAACACAGCATAACTCCGGAGTATATCAAAGTGCGCACGACAACAGAACCGGCCCGGGAACCGGCGAAAGATATAACAGAACGCACGAGCAGAGTCATGAGTAACCATATGCATAAAATCATTATCATAGACTCAAATATAAGTAAATGACCATACTTGAAATTTGAAATGATAATCATACCAAATTCTTTTAAAAGTCGTCTGAATTACATAAAGGAAAGTCACGGGACCCACGGATGGGTATTGACCCGAGTCGGGCCCGCCTATGGAAAACGTACTCATTATACATCATGCAAACTCCTATAAAAATATTGGAGCAATCCGAGCCTTTATGCAAAATATATGGCATTTCGTAGTTACGGAATTCTTTAAAACAACTTTTTGTACAAAGTTTGGAAATCAATGCTTTCGAAGACATAATGGTTTATACTTCATCACAACATACATAAGAATGCCAAGAAATATATATAAGGATCATAACGTACTCGGATTTCGAATTTAGAATTTCCTCGAGGCTCGTAATGTAGCCTATTGAAAACTAAGGCATGCCAAAAGAAAGAAGGGTTGCGCTTTACATACCTTTAGCGTTTAGTCGTATTATAACTTGTACTTGCTGCCCAATAGTACTTATCCTATATCAAGATATCAAGAGCTACAATTAGTCTACGAGGGAATTCAATATGTATTTTAGCGTTAACAATCTCTTTCAAACATTTAGACGACGTTTCGTTCGCATTCAAACCAACTACATACAACCAATCCAACATCAATAATCATATGTTCAATACCAATCCGGACAGCCCACATAACATTCCAAATAGCCCACATTCACAACATTCCATAACGATTCACATACGGCTACTACATTCTCAAGTTACTCCTAATAATCCGTAGCCTTAACGTTTTCGTGTAACAACTTTACAACAACCCAAACAACGTAAATACAATATATATTCTTAACTATCATTAGTCTTTCCAATTTAAAGAAGACAACATGTCCAAAACAGTTCCTAACCACAACACGTCCAAAACAGTCCCTAATCAACAACACACCCAAAACAGTCCCTAGCCAACAACATAAAGGTGCCCGGAATTCTTGCAAACGTTTACGAACATACCAAGCAAACCACATATGATTCTTACACATTATTTCATGTCTTCGTTTCATATAATTTCAGTAAAATATGACCAGCAGTCACACGATAAATATATCACCAAATTCGTACGCAAATAGCTACATTGTTGACACTATAACCTTACAACGACAACAACACATTTAACAATGTTACCTTTACGATTCTTGGAACTGTTTTACCATCATTTTCATTCTTACAACAGCCCACAAACCATCTCAATTTCAACTTGAATCATTAAGCTTCACTTCCACTAATCGTTCATAACAATAATCAACACTCAACATACACAAATTCACTTTTAACACTAAAACAGTCCACGGTTTGGACTGCTTGTATACTTCAACATAATTCATTTCTTTAACACCTCAATTCACATTTTCAACATGCATACAATACACCACAATGTCCATAACAACAACAATCAAAATGTGACACAAAACAGTCCCTAAATCCCCCTAAAACAGTCCAATACCAACTTGCAACATCATAAACCAACTTCTACAATCTTTGTTCATTTCCATATGTTGATACACATTCAATTCATCAACAATACATGCAAAATGAAACCAACCATGGCTTCACCAAGCTCACGGCTCAGCCCCCTACTTCAACCACAACAACAATCCAACAACAACATGCATGAATTATACATTCAAATCATCATACAACACAAGAACAATGATCATTCTTACCTTACAACTTGTTCTTCCACCTTGGCCGAATCTTCAACCCTATTGAAAGGCTACACCTCCTTGTTTCTTTCCAACAACTACTACACGTTCTTATGCACTTGATGAGGAGTTGATTTGATGGAGAAACTGATTTTTTTTTTTGATCAACTTGGAGAATCAAGTTCTGGCCGTGAGCTTCAAAGGCATGTTTATGGTTTCTCCTTCACTTGAAACTTAATGGTGAATGTGTAGAACACTTTAGGGGTTTAATGGTGAGAAGGAAATGGAAGAGCTGGCCATTTTTGGTGGTGGAGCTGTCATGGCCGTGGCTCTCTTTCTCTAGTTGGTGAAGATGAGAGCTTCTCTCTCTTGTCAATTTGTGGAATTGGAAAATGAGTTGGCATGCAACTTTTGGTCAACAAGGAGACAATTTTGCTGCCCAATATAGTCATACACGTTCCCCCAACTAAGCATGGACAAACAAAATCTGATTTGTTATGTGCTAGTGGACCCCACACGGCCACTAGTGCAAAATTTGTGAATATTAAGTCTTAATCCCCACTTAATAATCCAACTTGAATCGTCCATATCTCCTTATCCCGATATCATTTTGACGAGCGGTTTGTTGCATTACAAACTAGACTCGATGAACTTCATTTTAGGCTTTTGAAACACCTTAAAACTCCTCATATACAATGAGATATGCCTCCTACAATATAGACTAAAATCGGGTCCGAAATTTACTGAAGTTGTTCCGATTCATTTCGTTTAACTTCTAATCCTCTTCCAACCTCATGTAACCTCTTATGCATACATATACACACTTATATACATCAATAAAAATCCATATACACATCTCGAAGGGTCCAGAGAATCACAATAACCTTAAACATAACTAGAGAACTCACAAAGCTTTGACGAAACACCAATCGCAAAAGTATATTCATATCTTTTGTTCATCCTCTATATCATTACTAATAATCTCAAATACTTTAAAAGGTCACTCGCATTACCTTATATACATACTCATAGCGCGATTTCAAATCCTTTAGGTAACCGTGTCACCTTGGGATACTTAAGGAAACCATATATATATAACGATATTCTTACTAACTCGATTAACTTTCCTTGAACCTTCTTAACTCATTCTTTCTTGTTTTAATACAAGTAGCACGGATTATTATGGAGTGTAACACAGGGGATGAGGGAGTTTAAAGTTGACGATTCCACACGAAAACTTTGGCGATTGGTCTGCAAGCGAAAATATCAAGGCTGCGAATGGATATTCCGTGGCAAGGAAACTGTTGAAAAGATGTGGACTATTTCAGAGTTCTAGACAAAGCACACTTGTGATATGGGTGACCTCCCAGATGATCATTGCAATCTAGATACTAATTTGATTGCGCGTGTATTAGTTGGCGATATTAGAGAAACCCCAAGGTATCCCCTTCACCTAAGTTTATTTTATTTTTGGTGTTAATACAATGTTTCTCGTTGTTATATGCTGATATTTTAACTTTTTTAGGTTCCCTATTAAAGATTGTATTAGAGCCGTCCTGAAAGTATATAGCAAAACTGTTACTAGGATGAAGGCGTATCTTGGGCGTAGGCGTACGCATGAGATAGTCTTCGGCAATTGGGAGGGCTCTTTCAAGAAGTTGCCGAGATACATGATGGCTCTACAACACTTCAATCATGGTACTGTTGTTGAATGGAAGCTCAAATCGAAGCCTGGTGTGCCTGGTAATATTTTTGATTTTGTGTTTTGGGCTTTCAAACCATGCATTGATGGTTTTACTCATTGTCGGCCTGTAATATCAATAGATGGAACACATGTGTACGGGAAGTATGACATAAAGCTGCTAATAGCAGTTGGAATGGATGCAAATGAAGCTATATTCCCTCTAGCTTTTGCAATTGCAGCTAATGAGAGAATTAGTACGTGGGGTATGTTTTTGGACTACTTAAGACAACACGTTATTAAGGATCGCATGAGAATATGTGTGCTATCAGACAGACATGCTGGCATATTACACAATATGTTCAATTTGCAAGGGTGGCAGCCACCCTTTGCCTACCATCGTTATTGTTTAAGGCATTTGAAGGCAAACTTTAAAAAGGCATATTAAACCCCACCACTTTGCAATTGGATGTGGGCGGCTGCAACAGAGCCTCATGAGAAGAAGTTTAACCTGCAGATGGACATTATTAGGTGGGCGAATGAGGAAGGCGGGCGAATGAGGAAGCCTTCCACTGGTTGAATGCAATTGATAAAGACAAATGGACATTACACTAGGATGAAGGTAGGTGATGGGGTATGCTGACAACAAACAGCTCTGAGTCATTCAATGGCTTATTGAAATCTGCACGGGGACTACCCGTCACCGCAATGGTGAGAATGACATTTAAGCAGGTTGTGGAGCGGTTCGTCAATAGATCAGGCCAAAGCACATGCAGCAGCAGGTCTAAGATGGATGCCAAAACCGTCAAAACTGTTCGAGTACCACAAATATAAGGCTCAGAAATATGACTGGATGGAGTACTACTCTGCAGAGCGCATATTTGAACTCACAACAAGTGTGCACCAAGGTAAAAGAGGTAACGTCCACACAATTTGTGAGATTCCAAGAACATGCACATGCGACAAGTAGCAATCATATCACATGCCATGTTCGCATGCCTTCAAGTGTTTTATCGCAATGGGAAAGAACGCCTCCCCGTGCATGGCTGAGGAATATACAGTTAAAAATTATGCAAGAACGTATACTAGAAGGTTTTACCCACTTAGTAGTGAGAGTTATTGGCCACCAGATCCATTTTCAATGGTTGCAAATAAAGCATTTATCCGTAAATTCAGAAAGAATGCATACTCGCGTATTCATAATGAAATGGATGTTCCACCGGGGAGATACACTTGAAAATGCTTATTTTGCAATTATGTTGGTCATGATAAGCGCAAGTGTCCCTTACGGCATGGTGGTCAAACTACATCTCGCGGTGGAAGTACCTCTCGTGGTGGAGGAAACTTTCGTGGTGGTAGATCTAGTGGTGGCGGCACATCTCGCTGTAGTGGTGGAAGATCAACTCAAGGGCATTAATTGATGAATGTTTTTTAAGTTTTTTTCTTACTTTGATGATTGTATTTTAAAAGGTTTGGGTTTCTTATCAATGAACAAGTTTAAGTATTTTTATCTACTCAAGGTTATGAATGATGCAATTTAATTAAGTTTTTTTTTTTTGTATGAATGCTGCCATTTTGACTAACTTTTGATTAATTATTAATGAACAAGTTTAAACATTCGTAAAGAACTTCAAGCTAATGGCACCAAGCCTTCAAACGAAAATGGCGTTCGAGCACTTTTCAACCACTAAAACGGTCATCCGAACTTTTGTGTTTCCTTGATGTATTGATCCTACCTTATTAATCGCACGAAAATAAGTAGGGTTTTGTATAAAATATTGAAGTTTCGGGGTCCCGAAGCGTGATTAATCTATGGTCAAAGTACGTTAAAAAGTGTAATGAAAGAAGGGTCTACTAAAAGGGCTGAAAAAAAAAGAGGCACACTATAGCGCAGTAAATTACTGCGCTAAAGGTAGTTCGGTAACATTTTTTTTTATTGGGGTGTTTTGTTTCAAAATGGTTTTTTTGGAGTCATTTTGGTTCCGGACTCAATAAAATATATAGCCTATGGCATATATTCATTTCATGTCTAATAAAGAAGGAGTACATAGTTAAAGATTGCTATATGCTCTTCCTCTGTTTCAAATTATGGGTCTTCTTTCATTTCTAGTTTCTTTAGAAAAGAATGTTATTCTGTGACATGTTTAAAATCAAAAACATAGTATTTTGATATATTACATTATATCTTTACTTTAATATCATAAAATTCAAATATCTCATTTACTTTTTGAAATTTTATGTCTAGTCAAACTAAGACACATAAAAATAAAACTGAAATTAGAAAACGTATTATGTACTTTCGTTTGTGTAAATAAAAGTGATCCAGGCACATATATAAGATATGTACAATTCCGTACAGCACATATCTCTCTTTGCAGACGTACATGTTAATCCTAATGGCCACTTCATTCAAACTGATATTTTAGATCAATATAAATTTACCACACTATAAAATTAACTTTTACATAGTAAAATTCTTCATGAAATTAAGATACAATGTGATTTTAATTTCCTTCACCTTCATAATCATTTGCAAGATAGATATAATAGACAAACATCTCATGATTCTAAAGCAAGCATAAATAGCCGTCCACTCAAAAAAATAATTGGTGTTATGAAATTATGAATGTCCATTTCTCAAATATAATGCTCCTTCCACCATGTTAATGGTTCTTCCTTTTTCTTCCACCATGTTAATGGCTCTCCCATTTTCTTCCACCATTTCATATATTAAATACATATGTATCACTATAAATAGAGGCATAAATTTTCATATGAGATACACTTGTAAAAACATTTTAGAAGAATAGTAAAAATCTCTCCTCTTTTGTCATTCTATTTCTATGGTTTTCATCCATTAATATTGTGACTCTTTTAGCTTCATTTTACAACACGTTATCAGCACGAGACTCTGCCGTTCCGAGAAAATACTTTAAAGCCTCGAAGGTATTGATTTTCTATTTTTTTTTTTACTAATGGCAAATCTTACCAAACGTGAATTTGTAGCTTTAGATATATCCGGCAATACCTATATGTCTTGGATTCTTGACGCCGAAATTCACCTTAATGCGATGGGTCTGGCAGACACCATCAAAGATAAAAATGAGGCATCAAACCAAGACCGTGACAAGGCAATGATATTCCTTCGCCATCACCTTGATGAGGACTTGAAAATGGAATATCTCACTGTTAAAGATCCTCTTACTCTGTGGAATAATTTAAAAGATAGATATGACCACCTGAAGATGGTCATACTTCCACAAGCACGTTTTGATTGACTACATTTAAGGCTACAAGATTTTAAATCTATTAAAGCATATAATTCTGCCATGTTTAAAATTATTTCTCAGTTGAAATTATGTGGTGAAAATATCACTGATCATGATATGCTGGAGAAAACATTCTCCACTTTTCTTGCCTCAAGTATGCTCCTGCAGCAGCAATACCGAGAAATGAAGTTCAAGAAATATTCTGATCTAATCGCACATCTTCTAGTGGCTGAACAACATAATGAATTATTAATGAAAAATCATGAAAGCCGACCCACTGGTACTTCCCCATTCCCTGAAGTGAATGAGGCAAATTTTCGCCATTCTAGGCGTGGAAGAGGTCGTGGCCCCAGTCGTGGTCATGGCCGTGGTCAAGGAAGAAATTTTAATCATGATTCTCGTCTTGAACCAAATAATACCCTTCACCACCAGCAGTGTAAAAGGAAGGATGAAAAGTATGAAACTGGGCAAAAGAAAAATTCAGAAAATAAATGCTTCCGATGTGGAGGAAAGGGGCACTGGTCACGTACCTGTCGTACGCCAAAGCACCTAATTGTGCTGTATCAAGCCTCTCTCAAAAGGGCAGAAAAGGATGCAGAAGCAAATTTTATTTTTGAAGATAATGTTGAGCCCATGCATCTAGATGTGGCTGATTTCTTTGAACTCCCTGAAGGAAAAATAGATTATTTGATCGGTGATGGATCTGTAAAAACTTAGATATTTCATACGTGTCGTTTGTATGTGGTTATGTTTCTATGTTTATGTAATAAAATGTGTGTAATGCTTTGCCTAATCATAATATCTATTTCGATATTCACTTTATCTATTATTTCATTTGAAGAATCTATGGAAATTCCTCAAATTTTATTTGGATCAATGACCAATCATGAATATATTTGTGTGATTGATAGTGGAACAACACATGCCATATTCAAAGATGAGAAATATTTTTCTCACTAGCGTAGAAAAAGGGAAAATATTAATACAATTTCTGGCAATTCGAAATTGATTGAAGGCTCCGGAAGAGCTACTATATTTCTGACTAAGGGGACGAAACTTGTTATAGAAGATGCATTATTCTCTTCTAAATCTCCAAGAAACTTGTTAAGTTTCAAAGATATCCGCCGTAATGGATATCACGCTGAGACATTAAACGAAATAAATGATGAATATCTTGCCATTACAAAGAATGTCTCCGGCCAGAAATATGTTTTGGAGAAATTGCCAACTTTGTCTTCTGATCTGTATTATGCAAAAATTAGTACAATTGAAGCACACTCGATCGTAAACCAGAAGTTTAATGATTCAAGTACTTTTGTGCTTTGGCATAACCGAATAGGTCACCCTGGATCAATAATGATGAGACGAATTATTGAAAATTCAAATGGGCATCCACTTAAGAACCTGAAGATTCTTGAAAGTGGTGAATTTTCAGGTGCTGCTTGTTATCAGGGTAAGTTGATAGCTAAGCCATCACCAATGAAAGTTGACATTGAATCCCCTGCTTTTCTAGAACGTATACATGGGGATATATGTGGACCTATTCATCCACCTTGTGGGTCATTCAGATATTTTATGGTCCTAATAGACGCATCTTCAAGATGGTCTCATGTGTGCCTCCTATCGTCTCGAAACTTGGCGTTTGCGAAATTATTGGCACAAATAATACGCTTAAGGGCATAGTGTCCGGATTATCCCATTAAGGCTATACTCCTCGATAATGCCGGAGAATTTACGTCTCAATCTTTTGATGATTATTGTTTATCAGTTGGGATAAAAGTTGAACATCCTGTAGCACATGTTCATACCCAAAATGGCCTTGCTGAGTCATTTATTAAACGACTACAATTGATAGCAAGACCACTACTTATGAAAACACGGTTGCCCACTACCGTCTGGGGACATGCTATCTTACATGCAGCATCTCTTATTCGTCTCAGACCGACTCATTATAATAAATACTCCCCGTCACAATTAGTATTTGGTCATGAACCAAATATTGCTCATCTCCGAATCTTTGGTTGTGCTGTATATGTGCCTGTAGCACCACCACAGCGTACTAAGATGGGCCCCCAAAGAAGGTTAGGTATATATGTTGGGTTTGAATCACCCTCTATTATTCGCTATCTTGAGCCATTGACGGAAGATTTATTCACTGCCCGATTTGCAGATTGTCGATTTGATGAAACAAATTTTCCACAATTAGGGGGAGAGAGAAAAGAAATCAAAAGAGAAATTGTGTGGAAAGTTCCATCACTATCTCATTTTGATCCACGTGCCCCCATATGTGAACAGGAGATCTAGAAGATCATTCACTTGCAAAAGATAGCAAATCAAATGCCAGACGCATTTACTGATTTGAAAAGGATAACTAAGTCACATATCCCTGCAGAGAATGTGCCTATCCGAATTGATGTCCCAAAGTGACAATCTACTAGTGTCATAGCCTCTGAATCTCATACGCGCCTGAAGCGTGGTAGGCCATTGGGCTCTAAGGATAAAAATCCTAGAAAAAGAAACACGAAAAATGATCAAAATGACACTACGAAAGAATATCATGAAGATATTCAAGATCTGACTAATCCCGATACTCCTGAAGATATTAGGGAACCCGAGACTCAAGTAAATAAAGAACTATCATTGAGTTCTTCTAGTGATGGGATAAATTTGAATCGATCGAAGATTATGGTGGATAATGTTTTTGCATATAATGTTGCAATAAATATTATGAAAGACATTGACGATCAGGAACCCCAATCTGTCGAAGAATGTCGACGAAGATATGATTGGCCAAAATGGCAAGAGGCAGTTCAATCAGAATTGAATTCACTTGCCAAACGTGAGGTTTTTGGACCTGTAGTCCAAACGCCTAATGGTGTAAAACCAATTGGCCATAAATGGGTTTTTGTGCGAAAAAGGAATGAGAGAAATGAAATTGTGAGATACAAGCCACGCCTTGTTGCACAAGGATTCTCTCAACGACCCGGTATCGACTATGAAGAAACATATTCACCCGTTATGGATGGCATAATATTTCGATATCTCATCAGTTTAGCTGTACATGAAAACCTTGAAATACATCTGATGGATGTAGTTACAGCTTACCTTTATGGATCACTTGATAATGAAGTCTATATGAAAATTCCTGAAGGATTTAAAATGCCTGAAGCAATTAACTCAAAGTCTCGGGAGATGTATTCAATCAGATTACAAAGATCATTGTATGGTCTAAAACAATCAGGGCGCATGTGGTAAAATCGCCTCAGTGAGTACTTGGTAAAAGAAGGTTATATAAATGATGTCATTTGTCCATGTGTTTTTATTAAGAAAGCAAAATCAGAGTTCGTTATAATCGCTGTTTATGTTGATGACATAAGCCTAATTGGAACTCCAGAAGAGCTCCAAAAGGCGATTGAATATTTAAAGAAAGAATTTGAGATGAAAGATCTGGGAAAAGCAAAACTTTGTCTTGGTTTGTAGATTGAACATTTGACAGATGGGATCCTTATCCATCAATCTACTTATACCGAAAAGGTTTTAAAACGATTTTACATGGACAATGCGCATCCTTTAAGTACTCCAATGGTTGTTCGATCACTTGAAGTGAGCAAAGATCCGTTCCGACCTCAAGAAGAAAATGAAGAGCTTCTTGGTCCTGAAGTACCATATCTTAGTGCAATTGGTGCACTTATGTATCTTGCTAACGCTACAAGACCTGACATAGCATTCTCTGTTAATTTGCTAGCAAGATATAGCTCTTCTCCTACACGAAGACATTGGAACGAAGTTAAGCATATATTGCGATATCTGAAGGGAACTAGCGATATGGGTCTGTTTTATACTAACAAAGGTAGTACAGATCTTGTTGGTTATGCAGATGCAGGTTATTTATCTGATCCACATAAAGCTCGATCTCAAACAGGCTATTTGTTTACATGCGGGGGTACTGCTATATCATGGCGATCCACAAAGCAGTCCATTGTTGCTACTTCTTCGAATCATGCTGAGATAATAGCTATTCATGAAGCAAGTAGAGAATGTGTGTGGTTGAGATCAGTGATACATTTCATCAGAGAAAGATGTGGTTTGAAGTATGATACAAAAATACCCACAGTATTATATGAAGATAATGTTGCATGCATAGCTCAATTAAAGGGAGGATTTATAAAAGGAGATAGAACGAAGCACATTTCACCAAAGTTATTTTTCACACATGATCTCCAGAAGAATGGTGATATTGATGTACAACAGATTCGTTCAAGTGACAATCCCGCAGATTTGTTCACAAAATCTTTGCCAACTTCAACTCTTGAGAAGATGATATTTAAGATTGGAATGCGAAGACTCCGACATCTGAATCTTGGTCTTCGTCAGGGGGAGTGAAAATACGCGTTGTACTCTTTTTCCCTTAATCAAGTTTTGTCCCATTGGGTTTTCTTGGTAAGGTTTTTAATGAGGCAACTCTCAAAGCGTATTACTAGATATGTGTACTCTATTTTCTTCATTGAGACTTTTTCCCACAGGGTTTTTTCCAATAAGGTTTTTAACGATGCACATCATCTATGGACATCCAAGGGGGAGTGTTATGAAATTATGAATGTCCATTTCTCAAATATAATGCTCCTTCCACCATGTTAATGGTTCTTCCTTTTTCTTCCACCATGTTAATGGCTCTCCCATTTTCTTCCACCATTTCATATATTAAATACATATGTATCACTATAAATAGAGGCATAAATTTTCATATGAGATACACTTGTAAAAACATTTTAGAAGAATAGTAAAAATCTCTCCTCTTTTGTCATTCTATTTCTATGGTTTTCATCCATTAATATTGTGACTCTTTTAGCTTCATTTTACAACAATTGACATATAACTAAATGTGTAACTGCCTTTTTTTTTTCTTTTTTTTTTAAAAAAGAAGGTAAAATGTCCCCATAGCTGAATTTAGAAACAGATTTGAGACGTGGGCCACCTAAACTTAGTTCATTTGCTCGAAATATGAAGCCCACTACTACACATTTACGCAGGCTAACACCTTGAACTTCTCAGCAAACTTGATAGTTTAGATTAATGAAATGCATTACCACCATCAATCTTTTTAAATTTGATAAATTGATTTAAAATAAACAAGTGCTGTCTTGTTGGGAGTCTTGACGCAACGTAAGAGTTGTCGACGTGTGATTTTCTAATCACGTGTTCAAGTCGTGAAAACAGTCTCTTGCATAAATATTATAAGTAAGATCACATAGAAAATAGAAAAACAAGCACTATCTTCCGTAGAAAGAAAACAGTGAATGAAACAAAAGGTTTTACATTTTAATTTCTCCCGTTAGTTTAAAATTACAAAGTTTCTCTATCAAAGCATCTAATGCACTACAAAAAAAAAAATACAAATTTGTAATGGTATGCTTGTGATGGAGCAAGTCCGCCACAATTTGTAACGAATTTGTGATAATTTTATAATATAATTCATCAATATAAGCGATCACGGTGTTCTATATTGAAGGCAAGAAGCCATAGGATGTACAAAAACAGATTCTTCTTCACTCTAATCAACCTAGAGTTGGTTATGGTAAGAAGATACAACATGTAAAAACGTTACTGCGATCTTTCATGATTTTGTATTTATAACTTATATGTAACTTTCTGAAACTTATAAAACAAAGTGCTCGTGAAACACACAACTCATTAACATATTAATTGCGACAAAGAAATGAGCATAATATAAATATCCCCTCTTCTAATACGCAGTTAATTAATCTCTCTGTCCCATTTTATGTGATACACTTTCCATTTTAATCTGCTCCAAAAAGAATGATACATTTCTATATTTAGAAATAATTTAACTTAAAACTTCCCCTTTTATCCTTAATGAAATGATTTACAACCACACAAATATCTATGACTTGTTTTACACCACAATTCAAAAGTCTTTCTTTCTTTCTTAAACTCCGTACTTAGTCAAATTACATAACATAAATTGGGACGGAGGGCGATTAATTGCGATGAAAAGATTGAGAAGTATAACATATGCAATTTTTGTTTCTTCTTTTTGTCATTGTGTAACATTTTGTACAATTTACGATATGACAAATAAGGCCATTCCATTGCACAGGCTTACATGACATAATGGAAAAAGAAAAGCAGAAAAAAAAAAAAAAAGGAAAAAAAAGGATAGGACGGATAGGAGAATAGCCCTACAAAGTTACATACTACTTTTTTGTGCTATAACAACCGATTATGGGTTCTTTCAAAAACCTCTTTCACGATAGCATTTCTCTTGTACTCATCTGAGTCATTATCCAATGAGCATGAGTACTGAAGTCCTTTAATTGACGAGTCAATGCGTTTGAAACAACGAGGAGCAAAGTAGAACCACGTTGAAGTGCAAATGATGGCAAAAACTTTCCCGCAAAAGATCATAACCACTAAACAAATTAAAAGAGAATACGTCCCAACATTCTTGTTGTAACTCAGGGCAATTTCTTTTTCTTTTATGTTGTCATAAACTTGTATATTGTTCACCGATTGTGATCTGTGAAAAGACGGGAATTGTTTTCTCTGCGATGAAGATCTCGAAGATGCACTAGAAGAAGACGAAGACGAAGAAAATGAAGAGGATGCAGTTGAAGTCGTGAATAAGGAAAAATCATCCGTGCTTGTTCTGGACATCCTATTAATATTTGATAAGTCCTTTGATGAAGACTTTTTTTCATTCATAGAATGAAATAACTTCTCCAATTTTGTTGACAACTTCTTACATGATCCAAATGAACACTTAGGCCTCTGGCATTTCTTCCCCTGCAAAACAATTTCATTTGTAATAACTTACATAAAAATGATACAAATTGTAAGTTTCACCGAACGAAAATGATACAACATTTAATTTGGTCTAATGATAAAAGCGCAACAATGATTTGTGGAGTCGGCACACGTCACAGGCTAGGACCTTGTCGCAGATAAAAACTTGGTATTTAAGTGGAAAATGGTAGAGAGTAGGTTTATTGTCCAGTGAGTTTCGAACCGTGCGCCACTGTCGTAGAAAATTGTCGGGCCATTAGCCACCGTGTTTCAAACGGTGAGCTATTATCCCTGGAAATTTCTCGGATCATTATCCACTGATTTCAAACCGCGCTTTGAGATTTTCTCAATTATCAAAAAATTATACTAATAAAAATACAATTATGATCGTTAATAAAGAAGAATGCAAGAATAAGTGCATACACATTCAAAAATATCATCATATTCTGGACAGGTTTTTCTAACTTTTTCTAGTTTCATTCTATGTTTTCTTTTTATTATTATTCCAACTTACCAATGATGTTTCAGAAAACACATTTTTGAATGCATGAGAGAAACTCCTGCCAAAGACGTTCTCCTTTCGACTCTGTCGAAAAATATTGGTGAAATCTTTTCCCAACATTGTATCCAACTTTTCTTGTGATTTTACACGCTTCAAATTAGATAGCTCTTTTGAATTATATGCATGACTCCGTTTAATTATGGTGGTGTCATCGTTGAAAACTAAGGGTGATCTACAACAATTGAAAAACCTACTCCTTCCTCGATTTTTTGTTAATTTTGCCATTTGCCCATGACCAATGTATAAAACATATATAGAATGAGATGGGCGTTGCAAGGAGGAAGGAGATAGGCATAGAAAGACAAAAAGGTCTCTGGACTAATTATGTCGCGAATTTAGGAAAGATAAAGAGTGCCAATATGCGTTTCCTTTGGGATATCCGACAAAATTGGAACGATGTAGGGAAAAAATAAAAAAAGAGGAGAGCCAATGTATACACAATTTTGACGGCTTATAGAAAAATAAGGTTGACGTTGTATTGAAACCGGAATGTGTTTGTATTATAAAAAAAATGTGCTCAGTGTTTGTTTTTGTGTTCTTCTACTCATTTTCATATTTCAAATGTTTTCTTCTATGCTGCGGTATATGTTAACTTGGCCACAACACTGTTTTTAAATATGTTCCACCATAGCAATAGTCTACAACTTTTGATATTCATGAATCATGACTACTGATACAATTGATGAAATTGTTCAATTATCAACCCGAAAAAAAGGAAGCTAGAAAACATGACATATAAAAACAAAATAGAAAGTTCAATTACTCAGATACTAATCATTTCCTCCAAATTGGCTCTAATGTCCATTAATTTTGCCCAAATATTATAGTGTCTAGGCCTCAACCAAGTTTACACCAAATGAGTGAGCTACTAACAAATTTAGCCTTGATGAAGTTGCTCCATAATCATAGTCCTTCCTCCGCTATCACTATCAAGGACTGTGATGAAATAATTTTAAAAAATTCACTTTAATTAGAGGTTTTGGGTTCAAGACCTCTAACAATGACCTTCTTGATATCATTAGTATTTCAAATCCGTTCACTGAGCTTTCATAAATTAGTCTCTTTTAACTTAATATTTATTATTTTTAGTATATAAGAAGAGGTTTCCGTTCAAGGATCTTTTGATAGGGTGCACTAGTTACATAATAATCTAATGATGACAAATCCAATTAAGAAATATGTAATTAATATTCTGAGGGGCTCAAGAAAGCTCATATATAGGTGTACTATTCTAGAGGCCTAAGTGCTCATAGCACCCTTCGTGGAAGGTGGTCATGACTTTAGCCTTTAGGTGCTCTTTAAGTGTATTAATTTATTAGTTTCACGAGGCCCAGGCTTAACTCAAAATATAAACGCAGATATTTTAATTAAAAAAATATAATATTTGTTACACTTCTTACTGTATAATAATTAAAATTTCAAATAAAAATATTTCCAATATATAAAAGGAAAACCTTCATTTAACTCCTTTTAACATTTTTAACTTTCATTTTGATGAAATTATTTACTTCAGATTAGATGTGGAGCCAGAATTTGAATGAGTTTCGAATAATAATTTTCTTAAGTTACTTAGTTATAAATTAATAATCTATACATACTCAATGAATTTTTAAGACACATACAAGTTTTTAACCAAAGCGCTACCGAATCCGACCAAACTCGTAGCCAACACTCTAACTCTGCACTGCTTCAAACTCATTTCGTGTTTATCTTGAACTCATTTAAAATTTAATAATGTATTTTATTTTCACCTGTATTAGAAAAATTCATGTTTTCATCTTCTGGAATCATCTAATACACCAAAAAAATTCAATAACTCCAAATTCATATTACAATATTTATAATCTTAGTTTCAAGTTTTTACACAAATAAACCTAACGATCTTACAAGAATATTAATAAATAATAATTAAAGTACATTAATAAAGTAAAATATTTTAAAACTATACTTAAACATAATTTTAGGACAGATGTTTATAACCTCATATGAGCTCGCTAAAGAAGCAAAATACTGGAGGTTTAATAAAAGATATAGTAAGACCTAATAACTGCCAACTGTAAAAAAATAAAAAATAAAAAAGACTCTAAAGTTGCCTAATATTTTCCAGAACATATAAAAATAAATAATATATTCCCACCGTCCCAAAATAATTGTCACATTTTGTTTTTGAAAGGCAATTTGACTAATCTTCAGAGTTATATTGAATTAGATTAATTCAATATTTTAAAATTTAGATATTTAAAAACTATATGAATAATACTATGAATTGCAATACTTTTAACAATATAATGATTTTTAAAAGAAAATATTATTTAAAATTATGTAATTTAATTCTCGAAAAATGAAACATGATAAGTATTTTGAGATGAAAGAGTAATAATAATTTAAAAGAGATTCACAAAAAATTACTTTGATATCAATATGACCAATTACAAAGGCCACGTATGCTCTGATAATTTGCAAAAGTGAGAATTTGCAAAAGTGAGAAAGCAACAACGACAATCAATTATGCAACTTTATTACCCCTGTGGGTTCCTATGGGCTGGCTGTTAGGATGACAAAAATTAAGATTCTTGCTTATATATAAGTAAAGTATAATTTGTGGATGATAATAGTTCAAATTTATTGCCCCAAAAAAAAAAAAAAATTATGAAAATAACAACATTTGTCTAGTCAAGATTAGCGAAACAAGAAATGTCTATGTATTTATAAGTTACATTAAAATACTACAAAGTATAAATCAAGATTTTATGTTAATTACATTCAAAAGTATTTAAGATTATAGTTATAGAAAAAGAAAAAAAAAGATCTTTCAGAAGAAAAAGAAATTGATGCTTGACGACGTAGTTACGGAAAATAAAATTAATTCATGAAAATATAATTTATTTAACCCTTCAAACCGACTCATCCATATATTAATTCAGCCTTTTTTGACCAATTTAAATTAAGCTGTTCATCTAAAAATCAAACTAATTTGAGCTAAGTGTATAACCAAAATTAACCCATAAAATTATTAATTTAATCCATTTTAACCTGGCTAAATTGAGCTTAAGCTTAAATGCAAAGCACCTTAGTTAATTCTGGGGGCTGAGAAAGGCACAAGTGCTTTAGTGGGTCTTGAGACACCTAATAAATCGAAGACTAGTACATACTAACAAAGTCCATTACTCCTTTAGCTTTGCTTTCTTCATTCTTGGGGAGAAAGGCGGTTACTCAACATTTAAGCAAAGAATCTTGTTGTTTGTTGTAAACAATTCATTCATTTCTCTTATATACGACCCTTACTCTTTGCGATTGTAACAGAAAAATCGAAAACCCTATGGAGGTCCTTCGATCGAACCTTTCCCGTGTTCGTATTCCTGAACCAACTACTCGTGTCTACAAGCACGAATGCTGCATTTCTTTCGATACTCCGGTAAATCCTCAATTCCTAATTGAAATTGTCATTTCGCTTTAATCTTACTTCATTAGCCTTTGTTTAGTTGCTGCAATTTGTTACGGTTATAGAGTTTAATTGGAGTCATCGAGTCAATTTTCGAGGTTGTAGTTATTGGCGTTGTGCTATTTTTTGTAAGGTTAGTTCATGTTAATCCTATAGAGTTTTCGAGTTTCGTCTAGGGTTTATAGTTCAAGAAGCTTGCAGTTGATTAGTATTGCGACTGATTTTTTTTATAGTTCACTAAAAACACGAATGCTGCATTTCTTTTGATACTCCGGTAATCTTCAATTCCTAACTGAAATTATCATTTCGCTTTAATTTTACTTCATTATCGTTTGCTTATTTGCTGGAATTTGTTGTGATTATAGAGTTTAGTTGGAGTCGTCGCTCTTCGACTTAATTTTGTGCTATTTTTTGTAAGGTCAGTTCATGTTAGTCCCGTAGAGTGTATAGTTCACTCAGATTTGGTTTGAAACTTGCAGTTGGTTAGTTTTGCGAGTGATTTGTTTTCCTAAATGAAGTTGTAGAACAGAGTGAAAATAGATATAGAAGATTGATACGCATAGTCCATAATAACTAGTGTATATAGAAGTCGTCGACTCAATTTTCAAGGCTTTCTAGGGTTTGTAGTTCACTCAGATTTGGTTAGAAGCTTGCAGTTGATTAGTATTGCCAGTGATTTGTTTTCCTGAAAAGGCTATGAAGTTGTAGAACATGGTCAAAATAGAGCGGAATAGATATAGAAGATTCATACCCGTAGTCCTTAACTAGTACTAATAAATAGAAGTCGTCCACTCAATTTTCAAGGTTGTAATTCGTAACTTCGTGCCATTTTTCGGAAGGTCAGTGCATGCTAATCCGTAAGGTTTAAGGGTTTACTCTAGGGTTTATGGTTCACTTCGATTTGGTTAGTCGCCTGCACGATTGATTAGTACTGCGAGTGATTTTTTTTTTTTTTTGGATCAGTCAAGTACTGCGATTGATTTGTTTTCGTAAAGCAGCTATGCAGTTGTAGAACAGGGTCAAATATAGTGGAATAGATATAGAGGATTCATATAGCCTATCCCAGATTGTTTGGGATTGACACATAGTAGTAGTGGTACAGTCGCTATGAAATGCCATGCCGGTGCTGTGTTTATTAGGTTCATCTTTACATCTGTGTTCATTCATGCTCATTTAGGATATATATCTTCACTTATGAAGTAGTTGCTATTGATTTAGTTACAATTGTTAATGTTTTCGTTGTTGTTTTTCCAGAAATCCGAGGGCGGGCTGTTTGTTGATATGAATACTTTTCTTGCATTTGGAAGGGATTATGTTGGTTGGAACTATGAGAAGACTGGGAACCCAGTTTATTTGCATATAACGCAGACAAAGAAGACAGATGCTGAAGATAGACCTTCCAAAAAACCCACTCTCTTGGCTATAGGTACTTACAAACTTCACATGTAGTATAGCTTCAAGCTTCCAAACTCGGCCAAGCGCCAAAAAAAAAAAAAAAAAAAAAGAACAAGGAACCATAATAGTTTCCATCTTCTTATATCTATCATTTGACAGAGTTTAGCCTATCCCAACTAATTCGGCATTGGAGCTTGTTGATAAATTGACTTGGCTTATCCTTTCTCCTTCTAGGTCTTGACGGAGGGTTTGACAATAGTGAACCCCAGTACGAAGAAGTCTATGAAATAGTTATGTTGCCTGATAATGTCACTCTTCCTTTCCCATCAGTGGAATTGCCTGAAAAGGTACGTTTACTCTTGAATATCTTTTCACAGTTTTCCTTTTGTTTAGGGTAAAATGAAACATTTAAATATTGCTTACGTTCATCTAAAACCTGCAGGTAAGATTGGCTGTTGATGCTATTTTACTAGCTGAAGGTGCTGAGAGAAAAGAGCAACTTGCTTCCTGGACTGCTGACAAGAAGCTTGTCAGTAAATATGCCACGGATCTTCAACAGCTTGACAATGGTGTTACTGTTCCACCTGCGGGCTGGAAATGTGCCAAATGTGATAAGACTGAGAATCTTTGGCTGAATCTAACTGATGGAACTATCCTATGTGGTAGGAAAAATTGGGATGGAACTGGTGGTAATGACCATGCTGTTAACCATTACAGGGAAACTGGTTATCCACTTGCTGTAAAGCTCGGGACCGTAACTGCTGATTTGGAGGGGGCAGGTAATGCTATCTTATAAGTTGTATCTTCATGCTTAGAAGTTGTTTACTAAGAAAGTTGCTGCTGCTTTCAGTTTTTGGTTGACTGGATTCGCTGCTTAGCTTTTCTTTTTGTTTTGGTTGACCACAGTTGCATCTTAACTCTTGTTTGGTTGACTGAAATTTCTTTGTGGCTCTTTTGTTTTTGTTTTGGTTGACTGAAATTTCTTTGTGGCTCTTCTTTTTTGTTTTGGTTGATCATGATCACAATATCATCCTATCTTGTTTCTTTTTGTTCCGGAGTGTTCCCAGTTCATCCACAAGTACTGCAATTATTTTTAACTGCAAAGCTGCTTGGTTTATGATTTGTGATTGATGTTACTTTGTGGTTGTTTGGTCAACAAAGCTTAGTCCTCCTCGCAATCGCGATTCAAAGTAAGAGAGCTTTGAAGACTTAAGTTGCTCTCCAAGTATGACCATGCCTTTAGTCATACACTTCTAGTTAGCCTATTGTCAAACGAAGGCATTAGTCATTGGGTTTGAACTTAACAGCTTGCTAGACTGTTTAAATTTTGTCATTCTGGATGTGATTTGCTTTTGATTTCTTTTAGAGACTTCCAGTTTTGTTGTAAGGTGGAGGTTCCCAAAATTGTGGACTTTCTAACCCCACATTCAACCCCCGCCCATTTTGTTGTAAGGTGGAAATTGTGGACTTTCTAACCCCACATTCAACCCCCGCCCCAACACCCCAAAAAAAATTAAAAAAAAAATCTAAAGAACGAGCTACTTTTTCTGTCTATGTATTTAGTAGATATCTAACTTCATCACCATGGAATTGCTATTAACTGCTCTGTACATGTGCTTTAGACGAGCCATGCAGAAGTATATAGTTAAAGATCCTGGTAATGGAATGTGGCCCTGTAACTGGACTTTGCTGGACCGGTTACTACATTGGTGATAGCACCTTGCTAATAATGTGATGCAGTGCTTTTTTTCTTGAATGATCACTAATTGTTGCAAACTTTGGCAGCTCAGATGTTTTCTCCTATCCAGAGGATGACAGCGTTATTGACCCACTTTTAGCACAACATCTAGCACATTTTGGTATCGACTTCTCATCTTTGCAAAAGGTTAGCAGCTGCATAGATGATAGATGAACATTGTAGTATTTACTCCTGTAAGAAGTATGCATGATGTGCATGGCTAAAGTCTAACCAATGTTACACGTGTATTCTCGATTCTGCTGTATTTCTTATGCAAAATAATCGCGCCTTAGAGCAAGCTCAACATTTTATGAGTCTTTCACTTGGTGTTGCTCATCCCAAATCTGAGTAAGATGCCAACTAAGACAATGACATTCCCTTGCCTATTAATGATTACTTTCTTAACTCAAATTTTTTGTGATTTCTTTCCCTTATCAGCAGTTCATATTATGTAAACTTTAAATGAAGTTATCCTTTAACAGGTTACATTACTTTGTGGTCATTGTCATTTGACGTGATTGAGCTATCACTTATGCACTATTTCTTTTGTGTGTGTGTGTGGGGGGGGGGGGGGGGGAATGATTGTGGAGATGTGATAGCTTTGTCTTGTACTTGGTCCTTATCATATTAATAAAACTTTTACTTATAAAAAAAATTATGCAATATTTCTTATGGAAAACCAAGTAATACGTTAGTAGTCCCATCGTTACTTCTGTTCCTACTATTATGACTAATCCTTTTTTGCTTTCCCAGACTGAAATGACAACTGCTGAGAGAGAACTAGACCAAAATATTAATTATGATTGGAACCGGATTCAAGAAACGAGTGAGGATGTTGAACCACTTTTTGGCCCTGGTTACACTGGATTAGTCAATCTTGGTAACAGGTGCGGATAACCTTTTATTAATGCTGGTTAGCCAACATGGCATTTCTTACCTTCATTTGAAGAAAGGAACATGTGAAATTCTCTGGTCTCATATATCGTTTGTGCAGTTGCTACTTGGCTGCTACAATGCAGGTTATGTTTTCAACGCGTTCCTTTTGTTCAAGGTAAGATAAATATACCTGTGATAATTGAATTTGATGTTCATTTATTGAAGAAAAATGTCATTTAAGTTAAAATGGTTTTAGGATTTCCTCCTTCTTTACATCTTATCATCTGATGTGATATCCTTATCAGATACTACTTGAATCAACGTCTGAAAGAAGCTTTCAGTACGGCTCCTGCTGATCCGACTGTAGACCTTAACATGCAGCTGTGAGTAACTTGGATCTGTTCATTTACCAGTTTACCATTTCCATTACATCTCAACTAGCTATTGCAATAGTTGTGCACTCTGCTGTAGCAAAATACGTTGTTTAACAAAATGTGTCATGTTTGATACTGAGTTGTGCTTAAGTTTCCCATTGTTACCGGAAGCTACTCACTGCACACACTACGCATTCAGCAAAGCAGATTTGACTGAATTAATGATACTAACCCCCACCTTCTTTTCCCTTTTTTCCTTTTTCTGTTTAGGTTTTTTCATCAGGACCGGGGGGGTTATCCAGTAGGTCTTTTAATCATACCCTGTAACTGCAATTCAGGCTGTACCATACTTATTATGTTAGAGTTTTGCTGTTAGCTGAATTTTCTGGTGCAATACATAGTCATCCCTAGGTTAGGACTCGTATAGCCAACACAACTAGTTTGGAATTGAGGCGTAGTTGCTTAGTATAAACACTGATCCCTGTAGAGAGCCTTTCCATGCTTTGATGTTCATATTTGGTAGAGATCACGTTATAGCAGCTATTTTTATGAATTTTGCTTGCGCGCTCAACTTGTTGACGGCTGACCTGTATTTTGGCAGAACAAAGCTGGCTCATGGCTTGCTTTCTGGTAAATATTCGGCTCCTGTTCTGGAGGTATGTGTGAGCATTTTGTTTCTTTTTGTCACATCTTTTTTTCCGTCATTGCTTATAGTTAATTATTGGTGATTCAGAAGGATGATACGGCGAATGCTGCTAGCTCACAGGTAAACTTTCTCCTATGAACTTATATTTGATGATTTCATTTACATAGTGGACTTGTAGAGTGATCCATCGCATTTATTTTTAATGAAAATTTTGATATAAATTTGCTGCCCGTTTAGTAATTAGATGTATTTTGCCTTGAACTTGATGACAATACCTTAAAAGTGGAAGTTGACTGCAAATTTTTTCCCAGAACTTCTGGTATCTGGTTCATGACAACTTCTTTTAAGTAATTTGCAAAATAATTTTTAAGATGCTTCTCATTACTTAGAGATAGTGCAGTCGAACTGTAACATCGTTAGCTGCTTTGTTAATTTTTCATGGGATTTCAGGTGTGAGGCATTTTCTATATTCCTCTTATACATATTTCATAATTTTAGTACTCAACTCATACAAGTTTTTTTTTTCCTTCTCTTTCTTTTCATCGCATGTCTTTTCACTTCCTATCTATCTCCCTCTTCTTATTACAAGTACTTGCTCTCATCATTTTTCAGAAACAGGAGGGTATCCGCCCTCGAATGTTCAAGTCAGTAATAGCTGCTAGTCACCCTGAATTTTCAACAATGAGACAACAGGTACGCTGACATTCTTGGAATCTTCTATTCCCAGATGATTGTTTTTAATTTAAGATTATTAGATTAATGCATGATAATCCTTCACTACTAAAAGAAGTCCGGCAATCTCTCGGTGCTGCTTCACGCTTTAAAATTCCATTTTAGCTCTTTTCATTCAGCTGATGCACTGTCTGGCTAGCTTGATGGTTACATATACCAAATTTCTTTTCATTTTAGTTTGCCACCGATATGGTCAGAACTGTTGTGCATGCTCATACTGGTTTCATGGTCCCTTCGCTTTATTGCCCTTAAAACCCAGTGGGTTGTTCTTTCTGTCTGGCGACTACATTCATTTTAGTTTGTTGTCCTTGCCATGGCTATCGCTATTCTTATGGTTTATTGATAGCAACTTATGTCTAGGATGCCTTAGAGTTCTTCCTGCATTTTATTGATCAAGTTGAACGGATAAACTCTGGGACACCTGATTTTGATCCATCGAGGAGCTTCAAGTTCGGTATTGAAGAACGCCTACAATGTTCCTCAGGCAAAGTTACGTACAACAAAAGGAATGATTATATTCTCTCTCTTAATATTCCTTTGGAAAAGGCTGTAAATAAAAGTGAGTTTTCTCTTTTATCTAATGCTCTCTTCCTGACCTTAGTTCTTATATTTTGTTCATTATAACCAGCAGAGCTTGATATTAACGAATAGTTTAGTTTCCAATACTGCATCTCTTCTTATAGTTCATTTTGTATGAAATTTCAGAAGAACTAGCAGAGTTCCAAAATTTAAAGGCTGAGAGAGCTGCAGAAGGAAAAGAACTGTGAGTTTTGAGTGACTAATACATGCTTGCCTTCCCTGTACTTTAGCTAAATGTATGTTTTTTGCAGGTCTGCTGATGAAATTGTTCGCCCAAGAGTGTCATTGAAGGATTGCCTAGATTGTTTTTCAGCTCCTGAGGAGGTGCATGATTTTTACAGCACAGCTTTAACGGCTAAGACAACAGCTATCAAGTAAGCTTGTTATTTTCCCTGTAAAGTTAATTTCTTCAATTTCCTCTCAGTCTGCTTACGGCATCTCAAATTTAGTTTACCTGCATTTCTTCTGTTGTTTTAGTAGGGTTTGGTTAAAAAGTTGTGAGTGCCCAGTACCTTATCTTTTTGGCTTCCATACTACTTATAGTTGGCTGTAGAAATTATAGATGTCTTGTTTGTAAGCAGTCACTGGGTATGTTGTTGTTGTTGTTGGTTCTAAGCAGTGGATGGCTAGTGTCTGTCAGCTTTATCTATTTGCTTGACCGTCGTACCTGATGAGGCTACTTCTTTTTATCCTTTTTAATTTTGTATGTAAATAGAACTGCAGGTTTGACTTCTTTTCCAGATTATCTGGTTTTGCATATGCGGAAATTTGTTATGGAGGAAGGCTGGGTGCCAAAGAAGCTTGGTATGTTACTTCTGCTTTATTGAAATAATTCTAATGAGTCCTACTGCTCCACCTTGTTAAATTGCTAATCTTTTTCTGTGACGGTCCTTCTAGATGTCTACATAGATGTCCCTGAAACCATTGACATAAGCGGCATGCGAAGTAATGGTCTTCAACCAGGAGAAGAGCTGTTGCCTGACAGTGGTATGAATCACCTTGTCTCTTACTAAATTCATAGCGATCTTGTTCCATTTCAGCCGATGGTGCTGTATTGTGAATAATAATATGAGCATGTCTATCTGGTTGTGTCACATTTCTTATTCTCTGCCTTGCCTCCCTTTTGTAGCTATTCAATTATTTCAAGAATTTTTCTTCGTAGTATTAGGACTGTCACTCTTATACTTAAATGATGAGCACATGAAGTCTTGGCTTTTTGAGAGAAGTGTGGCAAAGACCTTTTGGAAATAAAAGTAATTGCGTGGGATCTTTCTCATAAGAAATATTTGTTGTCTTTTTGGTGTGGAAAATGTACCATATGGGCATCCGACTTGTATGTGTCCCATTCGACATTTTTTTTTTTTGTGATTCTATTCTGTTGTCTGTATTCGAGGCTATTGTTTCTATTTGCACACTGCTATGTGTTTTTTTTCTGAATCATATGAGTTTGCTCTTTAGCTTGCGTTAGTTTCTCTCAACCATTCAGTGAATTGCTTGCTCAGTTTTTGTTTGTTATAGACAACATTGAACATCGCTTAGCCTTATTTAGTTTGTCTGATCATACATGTAAAAATGATTTGGCATCATATTCATTTTTTTTTTTTTGACTTTTTGGTCAGTTGTTTTTGTTATGCAGTCAACTTTAAGACGTTCAGTTCAAGTGTTTTGGAAGTGATATTTTGTTATGACCTAGTTTTTCTATATGAGCGGGAGTAGCGATAGAATAAAGTTGTGTATGCATAGAGCCTATTTAACGGACAGTGTATACTCAGAAATACATAGTTTATGAAATAGAATTCCAGTCACCATTTAATCTAATTCCTGCTCTAAGTAATAGTTTCTTTTAGTAAGCGAGTAATTAGTGTTGCTTCTCAGTCTCCCAGCTAATGATTGTTCTAATTCTGGGGATCTGCAAGCTTGGGGGTGGTTGTCTTAACAGCTATTTAGTGGGTGTGTGATCATCGCATAAATTAACATAAGAAGTTTTTAGCTATAGGTGCTACTTCTATGTTAAGTTCCTTTAGGGTTTGAAACTTTTGGCTCATGTTTTAGTCTTTTAGAAGTACTAAATTGCTCCTATTTTTCGTTACTTGTCCATGAACAGCTGCTGGGGCTGGTGAGCAGGAGCAGTCAATAAAGATTCTGGCTGACGAGGATATTGTTGCACAACTTGTTTCAATGGGATTTAATCTACTTCATTGTCAGAAGGCTGCAATCAATACCTCCAACTGTGGAGTAGAGGCCGCAATGGATTGGTTACTTAATCACATGAATGATCCAGGTAGTCATTGATGTTCCTTTCAAGCAAGGTTTGCCCAAGTTTTTTTCAACTAGATACAGGGTATATTGATGCATATTTCCTCCCCAGATATTGATGCTCCTATATCAGAAAACACGCAAAATCCTGACGTTGATCAATCTAAAGTTGATACGCTAGTTTCCTTTGGTTTTGAAGAGAAACTTGCTCGTAAGGCCCTGAAGACATCGGTAAATCTCTCACTTCTGCTGACATTTAGAGCTAAAAGCAAGGTTCCGTGCTATTCACTGTCTATGGTGTAATGTTTGTCCTGTCCTTGTTTCTATCTGTTCACAGGGAGGTGATGTTGAAAAAGCTACTGAATGGATATTCAGCAACCCTAGTGCTAGTACTGCATCAGACATGGATGTTACAACTAGTAGTGAAGCTGCAGTTGATCCCTTGATGCCTGATGGAGGAGGAAGTTAGTTCCCTATCTCTGGTTCTACTAGTTGATATACAGCTTTTTTGCTTTTATGTAGATCCGATGATATATTCTTAGCAAATCCATGAGGCAATGGACATTATCCTTTAAGTGGTGTAGGTGAAGAGCCTCTGTAGAGTATTACTAATATGTTTCTTTAGCTCCATATTTCTGATCCTGCTTAAACAGCTTGGTCTAGGATTTTATATATAGAATGCTAGTTCTACTGCTTAAGCTTCTCCATTAAGCTATATCTACTGTCTAGTTTTTCCTTCACTCACACTTGAGCTTAGTTTCCTTCTGGTCTCCTTTCTTTCAAAATTCTTTAAATCTAGTAGTAGGTTTATTTTTCTTCTCTTTTTTGTGATTTGGTAGCTCTTTGCCATGCTTTCTCACTTTTTGCCCCTTGGGGTCTCGAACCTCCAATTAACTGTCTGACGAGACGGCTCTACCATATAGCTTCATTCCATCGTTTCTTACTTTCTAGTGGTTGGAAAATGGTCAGGATAGGTGCTCCATATGCTTTTCTTGATCTGAACTTCTAGTTTCTTGTTTGGAAACAGGAATTGTTGTTTGGTTGAAGGGGGCACAGGTTGCTTTCACTAAACCATATTCCTGTTAAGGACTGCAAATTAGATTTGGATAAAGTTAATTTATTTATGGCTCCTGTTTCTTTGGTTTTGCTTTGTTGATACTTGACCTCTTTTAGAGAAAAGTCACCACTATTTGTTTGAATCAACTGCGTATATCCAGAACGTCTAAGAGTAAGGACTAATGGGACTTGACCTAACCCTTAGTTTTAGGATGATAAAGGCAGCCCGGTGCACTAAGCTCCCACTATGCGCGGGGTCCGGGGAAGGACCGGACCACAAGGGTCTATTGTACGCAGCCTTACCTTGCATTTCTGCAAGTGACTGTTTCCATAGCTTGAACCCGTGACCTCCTGGTCGCATGGCATCAACTTTACCAGTTACTCCAATTTTCTTTCAAAGGGTTTTAATCCTTAAATTGTATTATATATTTCATCCAATGCAAAATGACGACCCTTGATGGTGAGATTTGGGTTTTACTTCTATATTATTTTATGTTACTTGGTCTGACCAAGTTTTCTTGGATAATAAACAGAATACAGGCTTCTTGGATTCGTGAGCCACATCGGCACATCCACCCAGTGTGGCCATTATGTCGCTCATATTCACAAAGATGGTCGGTGGGTGATTTTCAATGATGACAAAGTTGGGGTCTCGAAAAATCCCCCTCTGGACATGGGATACCTCTACTTTTTTGAAAGACTTCAGAGTTGAACGATGGACATCTTGGAACATGATGAAATGTTGGGATACGCATGCAGGAGCAAGCAACTTCTGGAATCATAGCTTGCTATTCTCATTTGTTTCGCAGGTTGAATACATACAACAGATGTCTCATGGCATGCCTCACATGCCTTAATCTTTAGACAAATTCAAATCTCAAGTAGAAGAGTATAAACTTCTTTAGGACCTGGATTTTGAAAGATTTTTCTTCCATACATGTAGCGGTCGTTTTGTTGTACTGGTTCTAATAGATTCGTTTTTTGCTTCCTTTTTCTCTCTACGCTTTTTTCTGCTGTTTTGTTTTTATTTTAAACGGTAGTAGCTGATTGTTCAATAGACATATTTTGGGCATGCGGTAGGTGTCTAATCACCAACAGATAATATAGGGTGTTTAAATGAAAAGATGGGACAACTTAGGGATTGTTTATGTATTTGGTCTATATTTTCCATTTCCTTTACCAACCACTTCTTTAGTTTCTTTTGGCCAAGCTGTAAGGTAACAGAGTATTTGAAATATGTATAGACATCAATTGGTATAAATTGAGACTTTCAAATATACACTAGTGGAGGGGAAAGCAGTATACAGATTTCATATAAATCACATTAAGATGGGGTTGGACTGACGTCTCCACCCTAGCCTATAGAACCAAGTTTTGGAACCAGTAGCCCTTCAAGTACAAATGCAGAATTGCAATTCGCCGTTTTGGAGGGGGTGCTTATTTTGTTTGTCTACTATAAGACGTCAAATGGTTTTTCCAGCTAAAAGCAATGTAGTTCTCAGAACAGTGGATGTTGTACTAGTATCTACAGACTCTAAATTATTGACAGGCTCTCGGAGCATGATTTTGTTGGAAAATCCAGATTATAACAATAAATTTAATTTAATCGTGGAACGTTTAATTACTTGAATATACTCCCAACTCGTAACGTACTTAAAGTTATTACCTAAAACACACAGATTGAATAAACAAAATTAAAAAAGGCAGGGAGTAGGTTTCCAGTAGCAGAAGTACAGTGTCTAGTACAACTTAAAGCATAGCTGCAAGTGGATAGTACGAGTCAAGTACTATCTGAAGATGGCTAAAAGTTGGAAGTACCATATATTCATATTCAAATGTACTACTACAAAAACTCCCAAACTTATAATGTACTTCAATAATTCTACTATTAAATTAATAGATTGGACTAAGATAAAAGGAAGTAGAAAGGGTGGATGCAAAATAATTTGAAATATCAAAAAAAAAAAAAAAAAAAAAAGGAGAAAGCAATTGGAGGAGCAGAATATTGTAGAGCTTAGAAACATGATTGAGTGCAGCGTTGATGACAAATCTGAAAATTTCTACTAAGTCCTTAATTTGGCATTTGGGATTTCCTCATTTTCCAATTCATTTTCATCTACGCTGCACTCAAATCTTGTTTTTAATCTCTGACTGAACAGTTTACCGTAGATTACTGCAGATCTTGCAGGTTTGATACCCCATCTCTACTTCTTCTCATATACTTCCAAGTATGGGTACATACTTATCGCACCAGATATTTGCACCAAATCAAATAATTTAATCTGAGTAGTTAGTAAATAGTAATAAATAAAGTGAATATGCATATCACTTAAATGATAAATGTGCGTATACAAGACACGTTCTTGGTTTGGTGTGTAAGCACCGGGTGCGGATAAGTTTCTGAGACTGAAATCTTGATTTGTATGGCTTGACTAATCCTAACGCATCTAAAACGCAATTTTGCATGTGTTGCAAGCAACTCGTTTATAACTATTCCATTCCCATGTTAGAGATGTACGCTATGAGTGAAAGAATTGAATAAAATGAATCAGCGTCCATCTCATTAAGTCAATGCAAAGTTGGTTACTCTCACAGCTAGAAAACCAAATTGATATTCCATAATGTATCTTTTAACGTCTTTCAACTGTCAAGCAGTCAATTAGCTCTTAGACCAGAGCTGATCAATATTGAGTGTAAACAAGGAAACAGATAAATGTGGTTTGCGTATATAATGCCATAGAATAAGATTAAACAATTCCAGCATACTAACTTCCAGATACGATTGTATAGTCGGGTACGATGCGATATACCACAATCAGCAATTCCAAATATCACATGTGACGTACATGTAATTTTATTACGAATTATCGAGGGAGAAATGCTTGACCATTTCATCTTATTGTACACTTTCAGATTTGCGATTTCCAACATTTAACAACTTTTCATGAAGTATATCTCTTATTACTTTAACAATATGCAAGTGCTTTTGTCATATATAGTAAGCAGGGGCAAGGTTGTAAGGGGTTCAATTGAGTTCTTGTGTAACTATGCTATGCAAATAGTTTGAAAATATTTTTTTTTTTATATATATATATATATATATATAAATATTATTAAATCTCCTTGATATAACGAAAACTTTGTGTATCATTGTTGGTGGTTCTAAATTTATTTTAGGTGAAGCAACTTATTATTGTCACAACATTCTTCAATAAACAAGACAGGAAAATTAGATGCCAAAGGAAACAAAAATTGAGAGTTAGGTCCAAGTTAACAACCCATATTGAGAATTTCTTCCCCCAAAATGAGAATCAGCACCAACATTTCCACTAATCTTTACGTACACGCATTATTTTATTATATAATATAAAAGCAAAGAGAAAAGTACAATTTATACATCTTCATAACTGCACTTCCTTAATTATGTATGTTTTCTATTTACTATTTTAAATTGTTAGGTATTTCATTCTGTGAACAAATTCCATATAGATCATTAAAGGAAATTTATTAAGTAAAATGAAGTATACTTAGATATACGATTTCTAAAATCGATATTGTTCTCGATCGGTTTGTTATTGGATGTTGTAATCATTATCAGCTTTGTAGAATATTCTCATGTTATATGATTTATATATTGTCTAGTTATATTAATAACTACATTGTACCTGCGTGCAATATTATTATATTTGAGAAATATAAATCTACTTTTAAATACAAATGTTAAATTTAATTGCCGATTGTTTGTTAAAATAATAGAAGAAGTGCTCAACAAAGAAAAGATAATATATCGCAACAAATCTAAGCAAAAACTATAAATTGATTGTGTTTAATTAAATGCTATGTATACTAATTAATGTTCCAATATCTTCAACTAACTAAGAGCCCGTTTGGATTGACTTATAAGTTGGCTTATAAGCTGTTTTTAGTTTTTTTGAGTGTTTGACTGACCAGCTTAAAGTCATTTTGTGCTTAAAATAAGCTCAACAAAATAATTAAGTTCATTTGACTTAACTTATCTAAAGCAGCTTATAAGCTGTTTTCAGCTTAAAGGCATAAGCCCATCCAAACAGGCTCTAAAAGTCAATACTATCTCAACTAAGGTTAAAAAGGATTTCAATATAACTTTTGAGAAATAAGACTTTAGTATTCAATCCAACAGCTAATCCTGTGTACTCTCCCCATTTCAAACCATCACACAATGTTTCATTACTCCTAATACTAGTTTAGGGGATTAGAATCCCTCTAGCCATGTTCATTACCTCTCCCTTTAATGATTCATTTATTAATATTCCCTTCGTCTCAATTGATGTAAAGTGTTTGATTGGACATAAAATTTAAGAAAGAAATAGAGATTTTTGAAAAGTGGTGGTTTAAAACAAGCCTTCTACATATTTATGGTTATGAATATTTCATTAAGGGTAAAGTGAAAAGTTAAAAGTTAAAATTTTTCTTAATAAGAAAGTATGACATTTTTTTTTTGACAGATTAAAAATAACAGTATGCCACATAAATTGAAAAGAAAGGAATATCTTTATCTGCTATTATTTCTTCCACGCATTAAGGTGGAAACTACACCTAATCACCTTGAAATGGGTGGTCTTAAACTTTAATCCCCGCTTGCCGTGTGAACAGACCTTCAAGATCAAAAGTCAAAAGTTTTAAAACTTAAAATATTGCCTGCAAAACAAGAGAGCTAAAAAATTAAGACCAACTACCTCCAAAATCATTCTTGTAAATCACCCTTTTATCGAGGGCGAAACTACTGTTATACTCCTTCCATCTCAAATTCTTTGTCGTTTTTTCGTTTTACACGCCCCTGAAGAAATATTAATTAGGAGGGGTATTTGATTAACTTTACGCTTATTTATATCTAAGTTATAACCTCTCATCATTAAATGTTTACTTTATTTGTGTGTTACCTCCACTAATGACAAAATTCTACTAAAGATAAAACGAGAAAAAATAATTAATTGTGATTTGAACTTCTAAAAACGACAAATAATTATAGACAATTTTTTTAGTAACTACTACAGATATTTGAGACGAAGGGAGTAGTTATTGGTTAAGCAGACTCCAATTATTTTTAGTCAAACTTTATATTTATCTAAAACCTAATAAATAAAAATAATTATAACCCAAAATGTATAAATTAAATATTTTAATTCCACCTCTTCGTTCTCATGTTACCGTGGTCCACATACATACATTGGAGATTTGAAACAAACAACTCTTTTAAGTCCAAAATCCGTGGGTCAACCTAACCAGGAAACTGACTTCAAAAGAGAAAAGTATTTCCGCGTGCACAGTTGCCGTAGTTTTTAAAAAAAAATTAATGAGTCATCACTAATTAATTCATAAAACAGTGGGTGTTTTCCTAAACTATAGGCAAATCCGCCAGTAGTTTTATATTCCCATTTGCTTCACTTCATTTACCTCTCCCCTATATATACACATACACAATTTACAACTAATTGCATCCTCAAATTCACCAACCAAATCGAAGTACTCATTAATTTCCTCCTGAAAAAAAAAAAAGATGAATGCAGCAGCAGCAAAGGGATCAGCATGGATAGTAGCAGCAAGTATTGGAGCAGTAGAGGCATTAAAAGATCAAGGATTTGCTAGATGGAATTATGCCTTAAGGTCCCTTCATCACTATGCTAAGACTAATTTAATTGCTCCCAATAATACATCGCCTCACAGATTCTCAACGGTGATCTCTGGCGAGAAGTTTAGGAAAACTGAAGACAAGTTCAATAAAGTTGTAGAAATGAGCTGTTGGGGTCCCAGTACTGTTAGATTTTAGGGGTAGTTTGGTTGGAAACAAGTTAATCACGATACCTTATCCTGAGATTAGTTATTACATCTTTTTATGGGCATAAAATAACACTACAATCTCGGGATAACTAATCTCGAGATTAGTTATATCACCATTTTATTCCAATTAAATGTGGAATAAATTCATTTCAAATATAATTTCGAGATTATTTATCCTTATCCCTTGTACCAAAGGAACTTTAGTGTTATATTTGCTTTATACACATCTCTCTATATTACTGTAATAAAGAAATGATCAATCCTAAATTAAAAATTTAGCTCATGAGAGGAGGATTAGCCGATGTGAGACTCACATTGGCTAAGAGATGGGGACTTGGTTTCCTTAAATAGTTTTGGTAATTCTCCTTTCTTGGCTAGTTTTTGGGGTTTAGTTTGGCTCAATGTTCATTTCTTTATCAATTAAAATCATTATCGAATACCAATTGATAGTGGTCTTGTTCGATGTTAATATTGATCTATTAGTGAATAGAACATGAACAATATTGATCTATTAGTGAATAGAACAGTGTTATGCGATTTAACCAATTCTAAATGAAGATTTGATTTTAAGAATTTATTTGCGCTCAGTATTTATATTGTATTTGCACTTGGTATTTAAATTAACTCATGGAGTGCAAGATATCTCTTTTATACACGCAATTAGCACTCAATCATAATAAAGTAATATGAACTCTAAGTTTAATTATTAATATTAGGGTTTAATTATTTGATTTGGGGTAAATGTGCTGATAAACTTTTACTTTCGCACTCTAGTATATAAATGGTGTAGTACTATGAATCACGATGTTCAAAATTTTATCAAATGTTATAAAATAAAGGTAACATGGCTAAAACTATTTAACTAACTAGAACTGATAATAGAAAGAAAGACAAATATTTAGAAGAAAATGTTTATTTCTTTCTTTTCGTTTTTTTGGTGTGTCCCAAATGAGAAGGCAAAGTTTTTTATTTATGAATTATTTTGTTTTGCTTCACAACATATGACATACAATTTGTCCAAGTTAATCAACAACTTAGATACAATTTGCAAGTGCAAGTTATATTGTCACTTTAAGTGCAAATGATATAATTTACACTTTTAGTTGTACAATGATAACATCCAAATTCACTCCTTAAAGAGAAAGTGTACACGGTCGTATGCAATATAATTTACCTGACAATGAGTCGGGATCGAATCTCATAGAAAACAATATAAAGGCGATTAAGTAGTAAGTAAGGGATTTATCACTAACTAAACTAAGCCAAATTTTTTTTTCAATATTTGATTTTTGATTTAAGAACTGAGAAAGGGTAAAACTAACTAGAAAGCGGGTAAAATGATCAATGACCACAAGCATGGATAAAAGCGAAATCTCAAATAACGATCCAATGTATTTTACAACTAAGAGCGAGTTTATGTTAATAGATAATGGTTTCTAAAATCTCAATGAAAGTCTTCCAACCAAATCAATGAATTTCACTCTAAACTTTTCCAAGCTTTAGAGTGTGATATTAGCACTACCAATTGAATCTCAAGTTAACTTTCTTATTCCTACCTCAAGTTATTAGATGAGGTTTAAAGTGCCAAATTCTTGTTAATTAATCTTTGTCAATCTCAATTTTTCTCTTTCGAGCTCAAATCGAAGTAAATGGGTGAGTCCTAGAGTATTCCATAAGAAACATTAGCACAAGATTAATTAAAGAAACAAAAACCCACTTCATTAGGGATAACAAAAAACATATTCAATACATAAGCATAACAAGAGTTTCAATCCCAAAACTTGGACAATGAATATATCATAAACAAGATTCAATACATAACATGAAATTGAAGAAAGGGTAAAGAATTTGCTCATTAAAGTGATCCAATTTTCTCTTCCAAAGTGTTGGTGATGAAACCCTCGCTTTCCAAGCTTGAAAATGTGGCCAAAGACAAGAATAATGTCTCCCTTGTCTTCCTTTGGTAATTCCCCCATTTTCTCACTAGAAAAATGACAAAACAGCTCTCACAATTTCAAATTTTCGAAATTGCAAATCTGGCCATTTTTTGCACTTCTAGCCAGTTTTTTCTTTTCTTTGTTTTAGCCCCTTTTTGCCTCATTTTCACTTGGTTTCTTCTCATTCACTTTTAAATCACATAGAACTTGTAAAATAAAAGTAAACGACATTAATACACTATTTTCTCAATCAAATTTAACAAAAATCTAAGATTAAAGAAGTAATCATACAATTATTACGAAATACGACTTGACAATATAGTTTAATCGCACAAATATTTTCAATTAAAAAAATAATATAAGGGGGTCATATAAAGTAAAACATTCTTGAGTAATGTATAAAACACTTGGCTCTAACAAGGAACTGAAATTTAAAAATTTAAGCGATTTATTCGGTGTTTGTTCCTTAAATAGTCAGTGACCTTATCTCCTAAAAACACATAGAAAAACAATAAGTGGCGAGGAAAAATATCGTAACAAACAATGGAATCTTTTTTCCTTTTTTAATTCCCGCAAAAAAAATTGTGTGTTAGGATAGCCAAAAATTAAAGACCAGCCTAAAATAGGGACAAAATTGCAAATGACACCAAAAAAAAAAAAAAAAAAAAAACGTGTGCACAACTGTCGTAGTTTGTAAACCCGCTTTAAAGTGTTGTCATTACTAATTAGTAATTCCTTACTTTTATTATGCCAGTAAATCTAAAACCTTGGGCATTTCTTAAACCATAGGCAAATCCGCCTGTAATTTTATATTTCCATTTTCTTTCACTCTGCGTCCAGATTCTTCCTTCATTTTATTTACCTCTCCCCTATATATACACACACAATTAACATGTAATTGCATTCTCAAATCCACCAACCAAAAACAGAGTTCTAACTTTCCACCTGAAAAAAACAGAGAAAAAAGATGAGTGTAGCAACAGTAGCAGGAAAAGGATCAGCATGGATAGTAGCATCAATTATTGGAGCAGCAGAGACATTAAAAGATCAAGGATTTTCTAGATGAAATTAAACTTAAGTTCAACAAAGTTGTAGATCTGAGTTGTTGGGGTCTCAGAACTGTTAGATTTTAGTGTTATATTTACTTTCTCAGTTCTTATTTTTGTACACATCTCTAAATTACTGTAATAAAGAAACGAACACTAAGCCTAACTCAGATGGTTACCTGAGAGCATATGTCACGACCCAACCCGTCATTACTGGCACCCACACTAACTCTTAGTGGGCGAACCAATACGCTTAACCATCTACTCATTCAAAGTCCATTTTTACTTAGTCAATTCATTCAGTTCACAATAATTTAAACGCAAGATTAAGTCAAAAGTGGTCATGCCATCAAACAATAATGTAAATGCAGAAGTCCTAACTATTATAACCCCAAAATTCGAAAGTCACCGTACAAGAACTCTAATCCAAAACATGTCTAAGGAATCCATACTGTCTGAAATAAATAAACATCAATGTCTGGAATGGAAAGAGACATTAAATAAAGGAAGATCTTCGGGTGGCCTAGCACGGATAGAAGCTCGCCCTCAATCTGTCAGCAAATGGCCTCAAACTAATTATGAGGTCGAGTAGCAGTCTCTGGATCATAATCTGCACTCAAAAGAATGCAGCAAGGTAGTATCAGTACAAACACTATGTACCGGTAGATATCATAGGCCGACTAAGATTAGTATCATGCATGAATCATAAAATCAATAAAATAGACAGACCAGTCAACAACACATAATCAGATAGCCAACACCAAGTCAATCAATGATATTAACAATCAAGTCAACGGAAGCAAGCAATGGAATAAACCTTACAACAACATTCTCACTTACTCAGTCACTGATCACTCGTGTACATACATGCTAATTAGTGTCTTTTCCTAATAGTTATGACTTGCAAGGGACCCATGGTATCCATGTACCACTCTCTCCAGAACTGCTCGGATCACGAGCCCATAGTCTAGGTCATATCCTCACCCCTGTCAAATGTGTCCATAATCTAGGTCACATCCTCATCCCCTATCAAATGTGCCTTTTAATATATATATATATATATATATATATATATATATATATATATATATATATATATATATATATATATATATATATATATATATATATTGTCACATCACTTTCAATGATCGATTATCAAGTAGCATCTCATTTTTATCAAGAAGATCATATTAACTTCTCACCACAATTGTCATCAAATTATAGATCACAACACATCGAGTAATGGTATTAAGCCCACATTATCACTCAATCAATAGCATATAGGAATTCTAACCACACATTATGCCCGAAGACTAGACATGATTTCTCCTATCAATCTCATAACACATACAATCAACTAACCAAAGTGTAAATCAAGTAAACCGTAACCTACCTCAACTGCAGAGCTGGAACAATGCGAATCACTCCGCTATAGCCTTTCCCGTCCTTAATGCCTCAGAACGCTCAAAATCTAGAATACATAAGGCTAAGTAAGCAATTGTTCATCTAATCAGTAACAATGTCAATTTTGGGGAAGAAACCCCACCAATTCCACCCCTTTTAATGGCGAATCTAACTCTAGGTATAAATTTGGCCCAGTATTGATTACCACACGTCACAATATGTTAATTTATGGTGTTTCTATTCAATTAAACCCTTTATCATCAATCTCCATGCTAATGTTGTCACCATTACGAAACCCTAAGTCTCAATTCACCATTAATAAGTATCTAGATATTGAATTATCAAGTAAGAAGTAATAATTCATGTTTTTTGATGATAACCAATCAATAATATTCATAACCCACCAACTATTAAAGGTCCATTAAGTTCTAGGGTTACTAGTCCTCAATTCACCATTGTAGACCCATTAGAATGATGATAATCTTAGAGATGATTGCGTAATGAAGGAAGGAAGGGTTGAGACTTACCTCTCAAGAATATTCTTGCCCTAACCTTAGAATTTCGCCCTAGGTGCTCCTTAGAAACCATTTTGGAGTTTTATGAATAAAGAATTCAGACTAAGTGTTTAAAAATCGGGATTCTGCCCCCGTCGGCCGCTGCGGCGGTCTTGCTATAGCGGTCCAGTGTTCGCTATAGCGGACACCCTATTTCCCATAAGCCCGCGGCGACGAAGAGTACGCTGCTACAACGGCCCCGCCGCGGCGGTACTCCGTCCGCCGCAGCGGTGCCACTGAACCAGTTAGCTCGCTAATTCCACCAGTTTTGTACTCTAGTCTCCCAAATTCATCCGAGGCTTTACAAACACAAACAAAATATGCACATCAATGTAAAAACATCATACAGACTCACCCGTAGGCTCGGAATCCCCAACGGAGGTCTAATTTCCTACGTCACCCCCCCCCCCCCAATGGACTCAATACAACCAAACAATGATCACAAACAAGCCAAGTTTTCAGTTCTTAGGATTCCACATTTGAGTTTCTATTAGCTCGTTCTACCCTTGGAAAGGTTCTATTGGGGTGGAGGGGGGGGGGGGGGTGATCCTAGACTTTCCATAACGATCAGGAAGGTCGTCACACCATATTGGGGGACCAAATCCCCATTCCTTAGCCGATGTGGGACTCATATTGGCTAAGGTGTCATACCTCATTTTAACCGGGTTAAATTGGAAGTACAACATTTTGGTGATTCCTATTTATTTTATTTTAAGGAGTCGCCACCTAATTGATTTTAAGGTGAATTAGGGCACCTAATTATTAACTAAGTTAAAACTAACTAAACCTCCGTTAATAATCTGCTTAATCAGTGTGATTCTAGGTAAGGGTTCTATATTATCCTAAAGGGAAGGTGTTAGGCATCCTTTAGAATCCGTTAACTACAGTTATCCGGCCAAACTTAGGTTAATTAATTAAGGCTAAATATAAAAATAGCTTACAAGTATTGCTGAGATTTCAAAGAAAAATAATGTTAGTCAAGATTTATAGAAAATATAATAATTTGTACAAAAGAGGGTTTTAAACGCTACTTTAAAATAAGACTTATAAATGTCGCTTAAACTTTAAATGAAAATATAGTAAATGCTATTCAAAGATGAGACTTGTAGGAAATATGATAATTTACCCATAAATAATAGCTTTTGAGAAAAGATTTAGCAATTTTGAATAAATTATGTTATATGAATGTAGCAATGTAGAAAAGCTAGACTTATTTATCTTTTTTTTAAAATAAAATGCAAAAAGATAATGAGTTTTCTTCCTTTAACTTTATTTAGTTATATTCGGCTAAAATATGTATAATTTGATAAATCTTGAATAAATTATTTATAAAAAGTTCTTGAATTTATATTTGTGTATTAGTGGCGTTTTGAAATTTTAAGATGGTAATAATAAAATATGATTCCATTAACTCAAAATACATAGTTACGCTATTTGCGAATTAATAAATAAAATAAATGTTAGATGCTATAAATAGTTTTGACATAAAAGAAAAAAGAAGCTTATGGAATTAATTAGTCTTTCTCAAATTAACTACCCTTTAACCAAAACTAAATTCTATACTAATCTACTAAGGTTCATTTAGCTAAGGAAACAAACAAGTAAAATGTTAGTTGCACAAATACAAATCAAGTGCATAAAAATGAAATAAGGGAGCAAATGATATCAAAATGGGCTCAGCCCATTTTCGGACTGCTGATTGTGCTGCTAGTGGGAGTGGGCTCAGCCCACGTTTTTTAATGCTGCGTTCAAGGGCTGCTGTTGGGCTGGACACGAGAGGAGTCATGTTGGGCTTTTAGCCCAATGCCAAATGCGGAAGAAGAACGAGTCCCTAGGACTCGTGTGCAATGATCATGCATAAAATGAAAAGAAAATGATTAGTATCTAAACTATGAATAAGTTAAACATGTAGAATATGAATTCAAAAGAAATCAATAAGTTGTGTATATTCTGGGAATATTTGGGTATATTTTGTATTTATACACCATTCAGCCATTATACACTTGGGGCATAGAAAAACAGGACCACCCTCCCACATAGGCAACATCCACAATGTGATGTTTGTCATACATAAATGTGTACAAGGTTCGGACAGATGCAGTAGCGCATAATACTCAGAATATACCTGGTATACTTGAAAGGTATACATCAATATGCGACTGTTGACACCCAATTTTGTCCCGCCTCTCCTCCGAAACACCAATTTATACTTCTGGCATTTAAAAAAAAAACAAATAAATAAATAAAATAAAAAATATGTATTTTTATTATAATTATTAGTCTTTCATTAACACCCACGTTGTATTATTCCACTGCAGCTATTGTTATTATTATTATTATTATTATTATTACTATTATTATTATTATTATTATCGTTTTTATTATTATTATTATTAATTATTACTATTATCCTTAAAATATTATTATTACTAATTCTCATTATTATTATTATTATTATTATTATTATTGTTATTATTATTTTTATTATCATTATTACTATTATTATTATTATTATTATTAATGTTATTACCAGCACAATCATTATTATGGGCATCAATATTCGTCATCATTTATCATTATCATTGCTGTTAATTATTGGTATTATTATTATTAGCAGTATTATTACCGCTAGTTATTCGTTACAGTTATTTAGTATTATTGAAACTTGCATTTCTCGGCATTTTATCAACTCCCGCATACTCATCGCATTTTATTTTCGCAATTAGGTGATATTCTGGCACCCTTAGTACATCGTTAATCAAGATGTTCTCTTATTCAAATTTAGAAGCCAAACTATTTCTGGCACTCAGTCCGTATTTTTGACTTACCGGACCCCAAACCAAAGTCCAATTAACTCCTAATATTTTTTGGACTAGACCATGTTTTTATCTCAATTTTTAAAACCAGTACATGTTTTAATTCACTAGTCTATCCTTTTAGAACCCAGTCTAAAATTGACCCGGTCCACAAATGGACCGGGTCCGACATATGTTCATCAAAATAAGGGAAACCCTTAGGGTTTCCCTTTTTTTTTTCCGCCTCCGCCTCTTCTTCTTCCTTTCTTCTCCTTTCCTTTTCCTCTGTCTCTTTTCTCCTCCCACAAAACCCTTGCCGCCGCTCCTCCCACTTCCTCTTTTCCCTCCTCCTTCTCCGCTCCCCACTCACCCTGTTCCCCACTTAAACTTGTCCCCCTCCACTCCTCCTTCCCTCTTTCTTGAGAACGAAAACACAGGAAAAAAAAAAACCTATAAAAACAAGGAAGAACACGAACAAGAGAGTGGGGAGGAGATCGGGGACGGCAAGAAAAGAAAAGATTGAAACCCCTTTTTTAAAAAAAAAGAGCTTATTTTGTCATCTGAAACCTTCTGCAAATCGAAAAAGAAAGAAAACAAAACAGATCGAAAAACAACAATCGAAGGAGAACGAAGAAGAAAAAAAAAAAGAAATCGAAACCCCTTTACAACTAGCAATCTCATCCAAGTCCAAATCGCTTTTTTTTGTTCTATTTTTTCACGAATCTGAGAACATATAAATCGAAGATTCGAGTTTGTTTCAAAGAGATTCGAAGTGTTCGAGACTAGATCGAAATTCTTCGCCTTATTTCGCTGCCCCCCGAATCAGGCCATCGCGGACGAGTCCGAGGGACTCGTTCTCTCCCATATTCAGTGTTGGGCTGAAAGCCCAATGATATCTTCTCCGTGTCCAGCCTATCTACAGTAGTTCCGCACAAAATCTCTACTGGGCCGAGGCCCAACAATAGCAAGACAGATCTGTAGCATATAAAAGAGGGGGAAACGAGATTCTGGGCCGAAGCCTAGTAGTAAACAACAACAGTAGCAGCAAACCAGTAACAAAAGGACTGCTGGGCCGAAGCCCAGCAGTGACCCAGGTCCCACAAAAAGGGAAGAGACTGCTGGGCCGAAACCCAACAGCAAACAGCAGCCTCAAAATGGGCCGAGCCCATTTAATCTTATTTGTTCCTTTGCTTTATTTTATGCTTTTAACTTGTATGTATGATTTGACTAACACTTTTTTTTTTTCATATTTTCTGTTCTTCCTTAGCTTAGTTGAATTATCGAAAAGTAGTATAGATATCTTAGTAGTGGGTAGTTAACTTAAGAAAGAACTGACAATCAATTTCATAAACTATTTCCTTCTCTTCACGCTTTTTTATTTAAAATAATCAATTTGTAAAAAAAATAAATGATATGGCCATATATATGTTCTAAATTAAAGGATTCGCATATTATTATCTTGAGAATTTTGAAACGCCACTGACGTACAAATAAGAATTAAAGATCTTTGAATTTCTAAAACGCAAAAATCAATCAATATCCGGTATTTCAGCTTGTTTATTAAAGAAAATTGCACGAACTCACTTTTTTTTTTTTTTTTTTTACTTATATACTTTATGCGTCTCATTTTAAATTTTGCAACATTTATAAGTTATTTTTTATATGGCATTCGCAGTTTCTTTTACGCGAATTATTATATTTTTCAAATTTCGTTCTAAACAACACTTGTTTTTATATATTTAAACCTTATCAATATTTATAAATTTTATGGCATTTGAAATCTCCTTTCATATAATTTTTTTTTTTTTTTTTTATTAGTATCTCATTTTAAATCTTAGCAACATTTACGAACTTCTATTTCAAATAGTATTCGAAAATCCCCCCTCTTATGCGAATTATTAATCCCATTTTTTACGACATTATTTGAAATCTTCTTTCTTTATATAAAAAATGACGTTTTTAAAATCCTCTTTTGCATAAATTGTCACATTTTTTACAAGTCTTATTTGCACAAGCTTTCTTTTAGAATTTAAATATTACATCCAACATTGATTAATTAACTTAAGTTTAGTCGGATAACCGTGAGTTAACGGATTCTAAAGGATGCCTAACCCCTTCCCTTTAGGATAATATAGAACCCTTACCTAGAATCATACTGTTTAGCAGACTATTAACAGAGGTTTAGATTTAACTTTATCTTAGTTAATAATTAGGTGTCCTAATTCACCGTAAAAATCAATTAGGTGGCGACTCTTTAAAACAAGCAAGAAAAGAATCTCTAATATGTTGTACTCCGCTTTAACTCTCGGGTCAAAATGGGGTGTAACAGCGACCTTTGTGTACGCTGGGCGTACACTAAGGTTTTGTATACCATGTATACTTTGACGTATACCATGCTAGAAAAAATCAGAGGGGACAAACCCACACAAGCAGATTTAAAACGCAGGAAGAGAAAAGGAAATTCGCGAGCTCCTCATATATTCCAGACTAGAACAAACATTCCAAGCAAGCATAAGGCATGGTTAGATATTTAACCAGAAAAATTAATTAGAACTTCCCAGATAGCAACAAAGCTGGGAACAGACAGGAAATGCAAAACACTGCGTTCAAATAAGGCTGAACAGCAAGGGAAGAAGGGGAAAAATATACAGGAGTTAACAATACGCTACAGTTAACCATATGTAAAGCAACATGATTGATGAATGCTATCATCTGAACACTTTATACATAGTCGTTCATTTGAGACAAAGTTCAGTAACAGAGCATCTATATCTTGGAAACATTTTGGAACAATGTAGAGCAAGAATAGGCATGAGGAATACTGATTTCACAAAGGGGCAAATTATAGGCTAGCACTGATAGCATATAGGCCTATAAGATCCCTGTTTAACTTAGACAAAGGCAAGTATTCAAATCACAGGAATGGTTAAACACAGAAGTACACAGGTGATGTCATTAAATATAGTCTTATCTAGCATGTTTCAGGACTAAACCGACACAACACTTAAGATGAAATAGAAGTTCAAAGCCCAAGCGTTCATGTAAACATCTCCAACATATGACAACTCTCATATATCAGTAAAGTAGGTGTTTAGACATTCTTAGACATCAGATACAAGCTAATCCTCAAGCAAACAGGTGGACATGACTACATTTGGACAACAATGACATACAAGGCCAACTCTGACTCAGATTATCACCTATGAGGACACAAGACATATAAGGACAACCCAAACAATTCCACAGACCCCTTTTATGTGACCTAGACTAGCACTGATGCATTCATGAGTCACATAGAGACATCAAACAAGTACCCAGACCAATATTGACAGTATATGAGCATTTATAGAATTAAATAAACACCTACAATAGACTGAACCCAAATTAATTAGAGGCAAGCAGGGGATATTCATCAAAAGACTTAAGTAAAGGCATATTAACCTAACACAGAAGCATTAAACAACTTTCTGTCAATGATTCAAGCCAATGCTCAAATAGCCACATTAAACAATTTCCTGCCATTTCAAGTTTTTTTTTTTTTTTAGATATGTAGAGACCCTAAATGATTGAACCCAACCCATATCTGAACAGTTGATTGCCCTTATGCCATTAATGAATCAAATGAATAAGGAACCACATGAGTAGTTTAAGCAAATCAGGGGTGAAGTAGATTTTTTAAGCATGGTGGTGACAAGGTCAGGCTAGTAGTAGCCTTAAACACTAAAAGATTCAAGATTAGACCATTTAAGAATCAAATTGCAGTATACTTAGCTAAATCCCAATTGTATCTAGATGTTAATCGTAATGGACCGCTACTAACCAATAATGGGACAGGATAGACAAGCCAGATAAATGAGTAATTAATGGCTAAGTAACTAAACTAATTTAAATAGACAACCATGTTATTTCTAATGCTATTTTTTTACAGTAAATGAATGGCATGCTTACGCAAACAAACGATTGGACTTAAACTAAGGTTGATCCAGACTAACATATGAACTAATAACATACTTAAAGACAAATCACGACAACATTAGCTAAAACTAGCACCAAACTGAAAACTGGACTATACTAAGGTAATAATACAATAGCCACTAGACTGACATATAAGCAAATGACACTATATTAAACTAAAACAGAACAAGCTTATAATGCTAAAACTGCTAGCAATACTGAACGAACCATTGATTTAACAATTACTCACAAATATTAATAACCACATAATAGACATGAAGTAAAATAAGCACATACTAAAACAAACTCTTCCAACCACCATACAGAATAGACATACATATAGACCTGAATGTAAGCAAAATGGCTTAAAGGAGGAGAAATTACCTTCTTCGGGTGCAGCGACGTGAAGCGGAGGTTTCGATCTAACCTCGAACACTTCAAATCTACTTCGAAACACTAAGAAAACCCGAATTTGTATACCCTTCGAATCCAAACAGATGCCAAGTGCAAAATAGAACAAAAATGGTGTGGATTTTGACTCGATATCGAACAATACGGCTAAAAGAATTAATGTCATCTATGGGGATTTCTTGCGACACGAAAAACCTCAGTTTCTTGGGGAATTTTTTTGAATCGAAAACCTCTCGGTTCTTGGGGGGTTTCACCAATCAAAAATCCTCCTCTAAAAACGAATTTGAAGCAAATATTTATAGGGGGTAGAAACAGCTAGGGTTTCGTTTGTGACGAAGAGAGAGAGGAGCGGGGGGACAAGAGGGAATTGGGGTGACAGTGAGCGTGGGGAACAAGAAGGAGTGGGGGTGGCAGTGGCAACGTGGGGGGAGATGAGGGAGAAAGGAGGGAGAAGGAGAGAAGGAAGGGAGAGACAAGAGATAGGGGAGTGGCGGCTAATGAAAGAGGAAAAATGGGATGGTTCCCTTATGTTGGACGGGAATTTGGCCGCCGGGTCGGGTCCATTTTGGACTGGGTCGATTTTAAATGTGGGCTGGTCTGAAAATTGGGTTAGGGTGAATTAAAATGGGTAGTGGCCTATGAAAATTATTTTGGGTTAATCCAAAAATATTGGGGGTGAATTGGGCTCGTATTTGAACTAATAATAATAATAATAATAATAATAATAACAATAGCTAGTAACTGTAATAGAATAACGAAATGCCGATATTGATAAGAGGCTAATAATCATAGTATAAATATATTTTTTTAATTTGCCAACAAATATTAGAAGCGTAAATAGGTAATTTGGAGGAGAGGCGGGACAAAATTGGGTGTCAACATAAGGGATGGGGACTTGGTGTCCTAACATGGTTTTGGATATTTTTCCTCTCATGAGCTAGTTTTGGGGGTTGAGTTAGGATCAACGTCCATTTCTTTATCAATTAAAATCATTATCGAATACCGATTGGTAGTAATCTTGTTCGATGTTAGTATTGATCTATTAGTGAATAGAACATAATGTTTAACCAATTTGAATGAAGATTTGATTTTAATAGTTTATTTGCACTCAGTATTTTAATTGTATTTGCACTCGGTATTTATATTAATACATCAAGCGCAAGATATGTCTTTTATACACACAATTATCACTTAATCATAGTAAAGTAATATGAACTCTTAGTTAATCATAGTAAAGTAGTATGAGCTCTAAGTATAATTATTAATATTAGGGTTTAATTATTGATATGGGGTAAAAGTGCTGATAGGCTTTTACTTTCGCTCGACATAAATGGTGTAGCGTTATAGAGAGTTTTATAAAATGTTATAAAACAAAGGTAATATTGGCAAAAACTATCTAAATTACTAGAATTGATAATAGAAAGAAAGACAAATATTTAGATGAAAATGTTTATTTCTTTCTTTTCATTTTTTTGGTGTGTCCCAAATGAGAAGGCAAAGTTTTTAATTATGAATTTTTTTTGCTTCACAACATACAACATACAATTTTTCTAAGTTGATCAACAACTTGAATACAACTAAGATGCAATTTGCAAGTGTAAGTTGTATTGTCACTTTAAGTGCAAATGGTACAATTTACACTTTAAGTTGTACAATTATTAATAATACATTCAAACTACGACTTGACAAAATAATTTATAACATAAAAGTTGTAGTCAGAAAAATATTTTCAACTAAAAAACAATATAAGGGGGTCATATAAAGTAAAACAATCTTGAGTAATGTATAAAACACTTGGCTCTAACAAGGAACTGAAATTTTACTTTTTAAGCGATTTATTTAGTGTTTTTTTCTTAAATAGACAGTGACCCGATCTCCTAAAAACACATGGAAAAACAATAGGTGCCGAGAAAAAATGTCGTGACAATGAAATCTTTTTCCTTTTTTAATTCCCTCAAGATTCGAAAATTCTTGGGTAATCATTGTCCCTACATAGAGATAATTTCAAGGTACAAATATTCTGATTTTTTCAATTAGATATGTTTTAAGAAGTTGAATGTCTTATTTTCCGTAAGTGGTTTCATGACTCTCATTTTTTGCACTGATGTTACAGTATAACTTCTAATTTTAAAATTCACCTAATTAGCTTACGGGGAGAGTTTCACTAGTCCTTGAAAATTTGGGTGAATTACCAAACCTGAGGACCTGGTTTGATGTTCATAACTCATTTTCTAAGTTCTATTTTTAAAATAAGATCACTTTTTAACTTTAGTGCTTTTGCATATTAGCCAAACTAGTTCAATACTCTTCTTTTATCAAACCAAAAAATGGTTTTGAACAGTCTCAATGTCGTCGAGAATCGATGTTGTGCAATAATAATCTAATCTCTAGAGAACTATGAACTCTGAAAGATGCTGCTGCTTTAAATTTTGTTCTTTAGTTGTAGAGTACTAGAAAATATTCTCTCGTTAAAATTATGAGTATTTATTTTTGGTCTCGAACATTAAATAATTATCTAATTTATTAGAAAATATCCATAAGACCTTTCCAACCTAGCACTAGACATCTATTAAAATTTAAAAGAGGTTATTACAAGACGAATAAGATTCATTCACTTTTTTTTTAATAAGAGGTTCCGAGTGGATAAAAGAAAGATCTTGTTATTTCTTCAACAATTTCTTATCTCTAGTGACCTCTTAGTAGGATTCAAACTCAAATGATGTTCTGACCAATCTATTAGGAAAAAAGGACAAAAAAAGAACAAATGGATATTGTAAGTTTTTCGATTTCTTTCATAAACAAATGGTTGATCATCTGCTTCTCATATTCTGTGAATAGTCGATCAGGACAATTTTATGTAAATCGTGATTTCCTTTTTAATGGACATTATATAACGCGAAATTGAACTAGTTGAGCCCCCAAAACGAATATCAAATATTGCATGAAATATTAGAAATAAAAATAAATAAATAAATAAATAAATAAATAAATAACGAGTACCGGGCACTGGGCAGCTGTATACGTGCAGTTTCCACCAACTAGATGACTAGATCAGATGTGCCCAAATTACAACTAATATAGCTAGGAAAACAACATTGGTGATAAAGCATACGCGTTAGATCCAAGTATTATAGTATAGCATAGTCTTGAAAGCTGATTCGAACTTCCAAACATTCTCCTAATTTTGCTTTGTTATAAAACGAGAAAATGCACTCCTCTAATTTTCTTATTACGCGAACCAATTTTTTTTTTTTCTGTGAATTTAAGTTAATCGAATAGAATAAGAAAAGCATCTTTCTATACTGGGAGTAAGTAGTAGGAGTAATAATTTGTTGAGGGAATGAAAAAGGCTGGAGGTCAAAGTCACCTGAAAAGTGTTGGCTAATTACCTAATTAATTCCTACCATCCAACAAACCAGCGCCAACAAACATAGCCGACAAATATAAATGTTTGTATAGGAGCTACGTCCACTCAGCCACCTTCGTCTTTAATTATCCACCTATTATTTTGGTACTATCAATTATTACTCCCCCAGTCCCCCTTCAACTTTTCAAAAATTCCCTTCACTCATAAATCTATCAACTATCAAAGCCTCATTTCAAACTTACACTTTTGATAAACTTTGGAATACTACATATATTAAGTCCAAATATATTTTCATAATAAATGTTTACCGGAGAACAGAAAGAACTGATTTGTCTCAATTAGGCTTTTGACGGTGTGGAGAAATATTTTATTTGAATTTATGGGATTCCTCCGTAAAGAATAAGGGAGAAGATACATTTTTTTTGTGGTACAAGTTATCGGCTCTTCGCCGGATCCCGCGCATAGCGGGAGCTTAGTGCATCGGGCTGCCTATACATTTTTTTTGTGGTACAAGTTATCGGTTACATTTATGCTATACACTATTGATGAAGTCGAGTAGTCATTTCATCGTGATTTTAATAACTATATTTTGAAATTATATTTGAATCCTTAACTGTTGTGATTCACAATAATTTACATGTAAATTTTGAACATGGTAATTTTAATATAAGAATCGAATAATTTGTATTTGAATTCATACTAAACATTTGAGTGGACCTGAAAGAATTAAGTATTTGAAGTTGAAATCAGAAAAAATATTTGAAAGTTGATTTAAGCAATTTTATATTTTTAGCCATGAATAGAGGGAATAATATTAATACTAACATACCTCATGCTCATTGATTACATTGCTAACGAGTAGGTGTGCCTGGTCATTATGGTTTTTTGTCACTTACTAACAACCATGTCGTGCCATTTCAAATTAGCTGTCTACTCATGTTGTCCTTCCCTCCAATTCTGTCTAACTTGACACTAAATAAGAAATTCATAATGTTTAATTTTTTATTTATGTATTTAATATAATTTTTCTATCAAGAGCGTTTAGTACTAACTGTTCTTTACTGCATGTGTGGCTACATTTTTTTTTCTTTTCTATTAAGAGATGTTGTATGCATTTCAATTTTAGTGCTACACACGTTCAATAATTTTTCTTGTAAAAAAAGATAAACTCTCTTATTCACTGAATGTCATTATTGATTTGAATCAATTAAATTTTTTATTGAAACAGAAACGATACGTGTTCGCGACAAAAATAAAATTTAGCAATTCATAATAATCTGATTGCGCAGTACAACTGAATTATTGTTTTCCTACGAGTTTAGATCTATCTAAGATAAATTGTCAGCAAGGTATTTTAGAATATTGGATTAAAATAGAATCTTGTGGCTATGAAAAATGGAAACAAGGTCCATAAGATGAATAACTTATGAAAAGAATCGTTAAAAGAGATGAGATGAAAAAAAGAAGTCACAATGTTGAAATAGTTGAAATATGATAATTTTACTAAATGACTTAAATGGTACTCCAAAGTTATAGGCTTTTACACCTTTTTAATGAAAAAAGGTGAGGAAGAATGTGTAAAACTAAAATATCTTTCACACGTGTACATGCATTGATTTTGACCCAATTTCTAGATGAGATTTATAGGTAGACTATAGACAATTACCTGATGTCAGTTAATTTCTATAGACAATTACCTGATATCAGTTAATTATGAAATGGATCTTGGAATTTATCCGATCCCAAGCAAACTCATAAAATGAGAATGGTCTAAAATTATATAAAGAGAGATTAATTTCATTTTTAAAGAGCCGATATGGAGACTCAATAACCTCGTATGCGATGGCTAGCAATTAGAGCGTAAATAATATGATATGAGAATCCAATATTAGGTAAATTAAAAGTTGAGATGATTTTGATTCCAATACCATGATAAAGAAACAAACATTAAACCTGACTAAACTTTAAAATTAACTTTTGAAATTACAATGTCCAAGATCATATAAACAAATGTCATCCCTAGAGTGATGTGAGACTCAACAACAGATAAATCCAAATATATTAAACATAACAATAGAAATATTTTATTTATTAGAAGCAACGAAAATACATAAACTTCCTTCCAAATTTTAAAAATCATCTCATGTCAAGCTCAAAATTAACAACTCCATGATGATGTGCAGAATCATATGTAACTAATAACCCAAAAGAAAACTAAATTAAACAACTGCTCCGACAATGATCTCGAGGTTGTTTGGCTCGTACTCTTTAATTGTCAGCAGAGAATGTTAATTTTGCAAGATTTTTCTAGTAAGTACTAAATTAGTGGGAAGCGTGAAATGGACGTGAAAACAAAAAGAAAACTGCACTTAAAACTGTGATTTGAAATCCGAAAACACGCTTGTTTCTGTGCACTTTCCACTTCGATCAACTTGGAAATACTTACTTAAATTGTTTATGGTGCTTTCTAAAAGTAGTCATCCTAAATTATTTGTTTATTATAGAAATTCAAAACTATTTTTTTTTTTTTTTTTATTTTATTCTTAATGTTGTTCTTGAAGACTATAAATATTTCAGTTACGTGGAGATGACATATAGATATAAGGGCAAAGGGGCAAATATACCCCTCAACTATAGGATATGGAGCAAATATACCCTCCGTTAAAAAAAAGGAGGATTTATGCCCCCGCCGTTAATGAAAAGGGGCATATATACCCCTCAACTATAGGATATGGAGCAAATATACCCTTCGTTACAAAATTGGTATATATATACCTATGCCATTATAAAATGGTGCAAATATACCCCTGTCGTTTTAAAATGATGCAAATATACCCTTTTCACTGACGGATTTTAAAAAAAAAATATTTAGGTTATTTTTTAATTAAAAAATATCACGTGACTTTAAAAAAAAGTCTACCCATTTTTTTGTGTAGACATACTTTTCTAAGGCCACATAGTAATTTTTTCTTTTGATAGGTGGGGTCTGTTCGTTTAAAAAAAATATCTCCGTAACTTTAAAAAAAATAAGTCTACTCATTTTTTTAAAAGAACCAGACCTTACCCATCAAAAAAAAATTACTATATGGCCTTAGAAAAATATGTCTACGCAAAAAAATGGGTAGACTTTCTTTTAAAGTCAGGTGATATTTTTTAATTAAAAAATAACCTAAATATTTTTTTTTAAATCCGTCAGTGAAAAGGGTAGATTTATTTTTTTAAAAGTCATGGAGATATTTTTTTTAAATGAACAGACCCCACCTATAAAAAAAATTACTATGTGGCCTTAGAAAAGTATGTCTACCCAAAAAAACGGGTAGACTTTTTTTTAAAGTCACGTGATATTTTTTAATTAAAAAATAATCTAAATATTTTTTTTTTAAAATCCGTCAGTGAAAAGGGTAGACTTATTTTTTTTTAAAAATGCGTAGACTTATTTTTTTTAAAGTCACGGACATATTTTATTTAAACGAACAGACCCCACCAATCAAAAATAAATTACTATGTGGCCTTAGAAAAGTATGTCTACACAAAAAAATGGGTAGACTTTTTTTTAAAGTCACGTGATATTTTTTAATTAAAAAATAACCTAAATATTTTTTTTTTTAAAATCCGTTAGTGAAAAGGGTATATTTGCACCATTTTAAAATGACAGGGGTATATTTGCACCATTTTATAATGGCAGGGATATATATACCCCAATTTTGTAATGAGGGGTATATTTGCTCCATATCCTATAGTTGAGGGGTATATATGCCCCTTTTCATTAACGACGAGGGCATAAATCCTCCTTTTTTTTAACGGAGGGTATATTTGCTCCATATCCTATAGTTGAGGGGTATATTTGCCCCTTTGCCCTAGATATAATAAATATTAGATGAAGATAGATTATATCTTACTCCCTCTGTCTCAAATTATTTTTTGTGGTTATTAAAAATAGTTGTGCCAAATTATTTATCATTTTAGGAGTTCAAGACACAATTAATTATTTTTTTACTCCTCCGGATCAAAAAAAGAGTCAACTTAGGTATTTGCACACCCCTTAAGAAACTGTTCACTCCAAGAAAAAAAGATTTGACTAAATTACCACTAATTAAAATGGCATTGAAATTTGATCACATAACACTAAATAGGGGCAAATCTGAAAAGATAAGGTTAATTATTTCTTGATTTAATAAGTAAAAACTTTTTTTGACCCAAGAAAAAAAGGTTAAGTGGACATTTTTTTTTATCCGGAGTGAATATATTTTACCCTTAGTAGAATTTTGTCATTAATAGAGATGACACGTAAAAAGAGTAAATATTTAACGGAAAAAAATTATAACTTACACATAAATAAGGATAAAGTTAGTCAAATACCTCTCATAATTAATATTTCTTAAGGGGTGTGTAAAAAAAAGGTGTAATGCATATGCGGCCCCCTAAACTTGCCTCTTTATTCCATTTTGTCACCTTAACTAGTGTTTTAAAAGGCGGGGGCGTAAGGCGAAGCGTTTTACGTCTGCCTCAGCGAGGCGTAAGTCCGGAGGCACGGGGCGTAAGCCTCATGAGACTTTAATTTTTAGTACTTCGTAAAAGGATATAATTATAATAAATACTTTTAAATAGGTAAAATAACATAAAGATTTGAAGAAAACTATAAATATATGCTCTATCCCCACAAAAAAATTAATCAGAACAATTTATTACACGCTACTTACAAGCACAAGTGACTGCTCGTTACTTTTTTGAGATAGTAGAAAACAAGATAAATAATTGGAAAAGAACATATATTGGGCATTCTAGCAATAAAAAAAGGTCGTGACTTTTAAATTTAATGTTTCGATTCCTTTTTAAAATATTTGAGTCATTACTAGTTGACTTTTGAGAATTTAGGCATTATATTAAGGACTTATTTAACATTTTTTTTTTAATTTGAAGAAGTTTTTTGGGCTTACGCCCCAACAACAAAAAACTCGCCCCAAACGCCTAGACGTACTCCCCGAATTGTTGGGCGTACGCCTTTTGAGACTTTCGCCTCGAACTATCGCCCTGGGGCTAGCTCGGAAAACGCCTTTTAAAACACTGACCTTAACTAAGTGTTGTTCCTATTGAACTCCTGAACTCGTCCTCAAGCGTGTCTATCAAACACAATAACACTTACATAGTATTCCATCTTCATTTAGCAACATGTTAATATATATATATTCTATTTTTAATTATGTCATCTTTTAGCTAAGATTAACAATAATTAAGAGGGAAAAAAGAGTAGCTCTAAATTAAACTGACAGTGGAAGAGCAGAACCAGCAGAAACCGACACGTCAATGACCTAAAGAATAGCTTACCACATGTCTAAATTATTACTCCATCTTCATTTCCCTAATTTAATTCTGCTTCTAATAAAAATCAGATTTAGGGAGGTTTGATAGACTCACTTGAAGACAAGTTCAAAGGTTCAATAGGAACAACACTTAGTTAAGATGCCAAAATAATAATAAAAAAAAAAGATAAGTTTAGAGGTCGCATATGCATTAAGCCATAATTTGAGACGGAGGGAGTAAGAAATAAATAAGAGCAAAATAGGTAAAATTCCTCGTAATTAATATTTTTTTAAGGCAAAAGAAGTAATTAGTTGGAAAAACAAAAAATGCTCACACTTTCCTCGAACAGTAAATACGACAATCTACTTCTTGCAGAAAGCAACAAATCAACCCGAAGACTTCAGTATATAAGTAATTACGTGACTTCTTTCTGACCTTCAAAAACCATAATAGTCAACGTCCTAAATTAAATTCCTCACAAAAAAGAACAACAATTACAACCTACCCGAAATTTCATAACCTGAAAATTACAACTCCATTAGATTCCGGCCAAACACCGCCTTATGGCCATCGCCGACAACAACCACAAACCACATAATTCCGACAAAAAACTTTGGAAACTTTGTCCTTTGTGGCAATCAGGAAATACTACTTCTTCATCTACCTCGTCTACACAGAATCTTCACTCTCAGAATCATAGTCATCATCAAAACGGTGTTGGATCTAACGGTTCTCGTGCTTCCACGTCTGTTAGTTCTGTTGCCAGATCACTTCTTCCGGCTCGGCATAGGCTTCGACTTGATCCGGCTAATAGTCTCTACTTTCCTTGTGCGTCTTTCTACCTCGTCGTTGACTAAATTGACTTTTCTTTTATTGTGTCTCTTCATTTTTATCTATTTTTGATTGATTTCAATTACTCAGTCCGTTCATTTTTTTATATCTATTTGTTTAGTATACTAATAGTTGATGTCCAGTTTGGAAAATCAAGAAATAGTTTACTGTTTCATTGTTATTTTATCCTTATTATATTAATACTGAGTTGGAAACTTTCAGAAATTATTAGTGGGTGTATAATTTTTTAAAGTATATTTAATTTATTTCAATTAGTTAGATGATTTATAATAATTGAAGGTGATATAGTAAAATTGTGTCAAGGGTGTAACAAGTCAAACGTGGACAATTCCGGTTTTTTAGGTCATATTTTTTCAGTGTTAAAAATTGGAGGAATTGTGTTCTGGTTTTATCTATTTAATTTTATATGTTTTTTTTTTTTTTGGCAGATGAACCGGGGAAGCAGGTGAAGAGTGCTGTAAAGATTAAGAACACTAGCAAATCTTATGTCGCATTTAAGGTAATCTATTTGAAAATCCTTTTCTTGAGTAAAAGAGATTTTGGAAAATTACAAGCACCAATTTTTTTTTAATTTTTTATAGTTTCAAAAAATAATTTGGTGCTTGTAATTTTCCAAAATCTCTTTTACTCCTTTTAATTTATGCGCCCTGTCAAGTGTTTGGCATCTAGCAAAGCAAGTCTTACATTTACAAAATTCGCGAGTTCATTGAGGTCGGAAAAGGGCCTCTAGCTTATTACTTTTATTTTATATAATTGTAACAGATGTGCGATATTGTACTGTATATCTGTCTGTACACACACACACCAAAAAAATAAAAAAATTAAAAAAAATAAATAAAGAAAATCATTTCTTTGTTGGGCAGTGAAGCTATTTGAGTTATAATTTGTCTTAAATTCATAAATTCACGATGAATCTAGCAAGATTCTTCAAGTCAAAATTGTTTTACTGGTGTTTCCATCTATGACGTTCGGACTCTTAAAAAATGTCAATGGGTACGTGTCAGATCCTCCAAAAGTAGCGCATTTTTGGAGGATTTTTTGGATAGTCCGACCAACATAGGTTTCTATAAATAATATAGCTGACCTCGTCTTGTTTGAGGTTGAGACATAGCAGGAGTAGTTGTTGTAATATGGAACTTTTATTTACTTCATCTAAAAATATGGAAGTTTCATTTATGTTTGCCTTCTCACCATATAAGCAGTGGTGTAAGCTTCTGATTTTTCCTTTTCTTTGTGATTCTTCATTTTGCATTTTAAGTTTCAAACTACTGCACCAAAGAGCTGCTACATGCGACCTCCTGGAGGCATTCTGGAACCCGGTGAAAGCATCATTGCTACTGGTAATTGGTTTGCTAAGTTTCTTTGTTTCCAGTATTCTTTTTGGATGTAAAAGGTTAACTTAGCTATGGATTATGTGTCTGAATGATAGTATTCAAGTTTGTTGAGCACCCTGAGAACAATGAAAAGCCGGTAGATCAAAAGAGCAAGGTAAAGTTCAAGATCATGAGCTTGAAGGTGAAAGGAGGAGTAGATTACGTACCTGAGTTGGTAAGTAACTGAACATCCTAAGTCTTTTTAAAAGAGGCGATTTTATGGATTTGCTGCATCTTTTGATCACAAAGTAAGTTAGGCTATCATGTCTTCTTCAGCTTTATACTGATCGTTGCAACACATCAATTTTCTTCCTGATGATTTCATGCACTTTAACTAAACATATTAAACTGGAAAGGTGTAGATGGACTTGTCTTGATCCTGGACTTTTTTTTTTTTTTTGTCCTTTTGGTGCTGAAAGTCATGAGTTCTTTATTTGTCTATCTGTTCAATATAGTTTTCCTTGTTCAGGATAGACCCTGTCCTATCCATCGAACATATTTATGAGAATCAGCTGGGATTTATTTACTGCTTATACAAATAGAGCATTTTATGATAAGATGCGGGTAAATAAGGAGCTCTATCATATGAAATCTTCTTTGCATGCTCGTATATGTCTTATATTATTAGAAGTGCTAATAATTTGTTAGAACTTAGAATAAGCTCTTTCCAGTAGGCTTTGTTTAAGAAAGGATAATGAAGCTGATTCCCTTCCTTTTATTAAAGTAGCATAAAACATTAGATAAGATGCTTTTGATATATTCCCAGAAAGGAATTATTAAAATCTTACAGATTTGTTTGTATTCTTATCTTAAAATCATAACCTTCAGTAAAAACATATTTTGATGATGCCTTCAATGCAAAGCCCTTCAACAAATTTTGAATAATCCGGTGTAATTTATTTGGTGCTTGATATGGGGCTTCTCTTTATTGTATATTTTATCAGTTAGAACATCCTGAAAAATGGCATAGACTATGAATAGATGAAGCTGTTGAGAGTAGGTGCTTTTTACAACGTAGCTATGAACAGCTGCTTTTGCCTGCAACTCCCATGTTTGAAATGATCCGGCTCTTTTTGGAGTCATCATAGTGTCAGACATAATGCATTTCTTCCTGTCTTATTTTTGCCATAGTTGGGATTACTGAAGATTTTCTTTCTTTCATCATCCTTCTATACTCCTTGGAGGGCAGTCTTGGTGTAACCGTATGGTATCTTTTGACTTGGGTTCTCTCCTTGGAGAGCGACTGGGCACATGCGCTCACAAACCTAAATGTGGAGCCACGTGCCCCAATCACCAGTGTGTGCGGAATCTGATTTGTAACTAGAGAATATAAGTCTATAGCGTGACTTGAATCTTTTGTCAATAAATTCAACCGTGTTATAACCCGGTTGATTCATGTTGATGCAGTTTGAAGAACAAAAGGATCAAGTGACTATTGAACGTATCCTACGGGTGGTGTTTTTGGACCCAGAACGCCCTTCTCCAGTAAGAATTAGACTTGTTACTGTTTATCATCTTATACATTTTTCTCCAAGTTCACTCTCCAACTAAGTAACTTGATTGGTTAAGGCACTGGAAAAACTAAAACGCCAGTTAGCTGAAGCTGAGGCAGCATTAGAATCTCGCAAGAAACCTCCAGTTGAAACTGGACCAAAAGTTGTGGGTGAAGGTCTAGTTATAGATGAATGGGTAAGGCTATTGTCTCTGCATATAAAAGCATGTTACTTTCCTAGTTTATTCCTCTAACAGTGTCTTATCTGCTTCTTGTTCAATAGAAGGAGCGAAGGGAGAAGTATCTGGCTCGGCAGCAAGTTGAGGCCGTTGATTCAGTGTAAAGCACTTTGCAAGTGCCTCTTTTGCCAAATTGAAATGTTAAACCAGATCCACCCCTTTTCTTCTTTGGTTCTTTTGGAAGACGGTGGAAAAGGGGTGGTGCGGTGCGGTGCGTCTTGTAAAGAAAAATAATCAGTGGAGGTTTAGTTTCCTCTTCATGGAGTAAAAGCTTGTTATGTAATTGCTTGGTTGTTTTCTTGTAGATATTGCATTCCTTTTTGCTTAAAACATATTCTTTTGGTGCCTTCAAACATAAAGCAATACTGCTTGTGTAGCCACAATGTATCCAAATGCTGCTTGTATGAGTTCTCCAAAGGGAGACAGGAACTAAGATGTTCCTTAGTATGGTAGATTGTTTACATTTAACTTCATGGTAACTGTTGAGATCTTAAAGCTGGAAATTGGAGTTGTCTATAGGTATTTCATGCACTTCTTCGCTACTAGGAAGTTAAAGTAACACATAATGGTAAAAGATTAGCTCTCGTGGACACATTTTCTGGTGAACTGCAACTATACGATTTAAAAAGAGGCGTAACTATTTTGTCCATTGATAACAAAAAGGAAATGCAAAATACCATTTCACTATATAACTTCTCGTGGAAACGTGTAGGAAGGCCAATTTCTTTGCAAAGTAATCAAGGCTAGACTTCCACTAAAACGTCGAAGAGGAAACGAAGTGAGGGATTGTTGCCTCTGATTTTTGATCTATTTATTTCCAACTGTTCACAGAGCAGCACAATGTTCAACCAAAATAGTGCCAGTTAAGAATGGAAAAAAAAAAATGAAAGATGAAAAGAAATTGACTTAAAGAACGACCCTTTTAAGAGAATCTCTCTTATCAAACATATATGAGCTGTAAGGCTGGTAAAGCACCCAATGATTACACTAGGCCAATAGATACTTGACATGTAGTCTGATTAATTAACATGCATCTGCACCATATGAGCTTATCTAATTAGCAGATGGCGTATGACCGTGCTGCACACGTGCCCAACATTTTAAATTATAGTGTATTTATGTATATGTAGTTGTGTTTAGATAATGATAATATATATATATATATATACTATGTTCAAAATACGATTAATATACCATTATAGTTTGTGCTCCGTATCTAAAACTTTATTTTATTCGTGTTTGCTACGAAAATTTATTAATACTTTTTAAAAGAGAAGATTTATTTAAAAGAAAACTATTTTCTTGTCTTTGAGATAAAATAATAGCAATATTTAAGCATTAGTTGATACTTTCAATTTTAATTCGATTAATTTAAAAGTGTAAAATACTTATTATTTTTTATTAAATTTTGATTTGGATAATTCTAATTATTAAATTAATTTTATACGTTTGAAACGAAACAAAGTAGAAATTAATTTTTTATTTAAACGAAAAAATGCTATTTTTTAATTTTTGGTAAATATTTTCGGTTTAACTCATTTTACTTGTCATGTTGTCTTTTGCATGGTTTTTTAAGGAAACGCGAATTGGAATTATAATTTGACTAATTTATCTTATTTATTATTTGATCTTTATTTGATATTAATCTCTTTTCACATTTATTAAAGTAACAATAAAAATAAAAAAGTAATTAAATTGTATGTTATTTTTTAAATATATATATTTTTAAGTATATTTATTTTGGTAAACATAATAAATAAATGATATGGCGGAATAGAAAATACAACAATTAAATATTTTGAAGAAAAGTAATAATATGAGGTCCATATTGTTTGCTATGCAATAATTTTATTTGCTCTCACTAATGGGTTAATATGCATGTAGCAATGAATCCACTATTATTGACTTGATGGAATACTTTGGGAATTATATGAATATTGTTTGATTTTTTAGTATATGGGATGCACTTTTTTTTTGACGTTGCCTTTTTTTTTTTTAATATGAGGTCCATTTTTTTTTCATGAGTCTGAAGAGGGTGGGGTCCACTTTTTATCCATGAATTTGGGGAGGGTGGGGTCCAGTTTTTTTTTTTTTTAAGAGTGACTGTCGACGAAGCATGGGTAAACCGATGCTTCTATATAGTAGAAAAATAGAAATATAATAAAGTATTTCTATCTACTTTTTAGAAGAGTTGGTAATATAAAGTATAAAACGTCATTTTTTTTGCCTTAAATAAAAAAGTGGGTGGGACCACAAAGGGTTATTTTTAGTTTTAAATAAAAAAAAAAGGACCGAACACGGACGACGATGTTGCCTCTATAAACTGACTCTTCTATATAGTAGTAATAGTAAAGTAATACATATAATTTTTTTTATCAAAATTTGATTTGGATAATTCTAATTCAAATTATTATATTAATTTTATATGTTTAAGATGAAACGAAGTAGAAATTTGATTTTCTATTTAAATGAAGAACTTCTATTTTTTAATTTTTAGTAAATATTTTTTGTTTAACTCATTTTACTTGTCATGTTATTTTTTACATGTTTTTTAGGGAAACGTCAATTAGAATTAGAATTTCACTAATTTACCTTATTAATTATTTGATCTCTATTTAATATTATTTTTTCTTTTATGACATTAATCTCTTTTCACATTTATTAGAGTAAGGAAAAAATGAAAAAGTAATTAAATTCTATCTTATTTTAATATATAAGTATTTTAAGTATGTTGTTGTACAATAATTTCATGTGCTTCTACTAATGGGTTGATACGCATGTGGCAATGAATCCATCATTATTGATTTAATTGTTTGATTTTCTAAGCACTTTTTTTTAACATTATTTTTTTTTAATATGGGATTTTTTTTTAATATTAGTTGTTGTTTAATATATATGGGGCCCACATTTTTTTCCCAACAGTTTGGATGTGGTGGGTTCCATTTTTTTTTATTTTTTTTTTAATACTGGTAGGTGTTTAATATGGGGCCATGAAGAACTTCTATTTTTTAATTTTTAGTAAATATTTTTTGTTTAACTCATTTTACTTGTCATGTTGTTTTTTACATGGTTTTTAAGGAAACGTCAATTAGAATTAGAATTTCACTAATTTAGCTTATTAATTATTTGATCTCCATTTAATATTATTTTTTTCTTTTATGACATTAATCTCTTTTCACATTTATTAGAGTAAGGAAAAAATGAAAAAGTAATTAAATTATATCTTATTTTAATATATAAGTATTTTAAGTATATTGCTATACAATAATTTCATTTGCTCCCACTAATGAGTTAATACGCATGTGACAATGAGTCCATCATTATTGATTTAATTGTTTGATTTTCTAAGCATTTGTTTTTTAACATTGTTTGTTTTATTAATATGGGATTCACCTTTTTTTTAATATTGCTTGATTCTATTAATATGGGGTCCACTTTTTTTTCCCGTGAGTTTAGATGCGGTGAGTTCCATTTTTTTTTCTTCCTTTTTTTTTATTGCTCGATGTTATTTAGTATGGGGCCTACCCTTTTTTTTTAAGGGACAACGGACGATGAAGCATGAGTCTAAACCCATGCTTCATATAGTTTTTTTTTTTTTTTTAATATTGCTTGATTTTATTAATATGGGTCCACTTTTGTTTTTCCCGTGAGTTTGGATGTGGTGAGTGCCACTTTTTTTTTTTTTTTTTTTATTGCTCGGTGTTATTTAGTATGGGGCCCACCCTTTTTTTTTTTTTTAAGGAACAACAGACGATGAAGCATGGGTCTAAACCCATGCTTTATATAGTTTCTTCTTTTTTTATTTTTATTTTTTATATTGCTTGGTGTTGTTTAGTATGGGGCCCACCGTTTTGAACATTATTAGTTTGCACTATATATATATATATGTTCAAAACACGATTATAACATTGTAATTTGTGCTCCGTATCTAAAACTTTATTATATTCGTGTTTGCTAAGAATACAAAGTCTGAACTTTTTTTTTTTGACATTGTTTATTTTTTTAATATGGGATTAACTTTTTTTTTTATATATATATTGCTTGATTTCGTCAATATGGGATACTATGTTCAAAACACGATTAATATAACATTATAGTTTGTGCTCCGTATTTAAAATTTTATTATATTAGTGTTTGCTACGGATACGCATGGTGTTTAATATGGGGCCCACAATTTTTTTGACATTGTTTATTTTTTAATATGGGATTAACTTTTTTTTTTTATATATATTGCTTGATTTTGTCAATATGGGATACTATGTTCAAAACACGATTAATATAACATTGTAGTTTGTGCTCCGTATTTAAAACTTTATTATATTAGTGTTTGCTACGAATACGCATGGTGTTTAATATGAGGCCCATAATTTTTTTTTTAACATTGTTTATGTTTTTAATACGGGATTCACTTTTTTTTTAATATTGCTTGATTTTATTAATATGGGATCTACTTTTTTTTCCGGTGAGTTTGGATGTGTGGGTTTCACTTTTTATGGGGATCCAAAAATTTTATCTTTTTTACAATTTTTTATTTTTTATTTTTGTGTGGGGGGGCCCAATTTTTTTTTTTTAATTTATGTAGGGGGGCCCAATTTTTTTTTATTTATTTATAGAGGGCCCACCGACGGAAGAGTGAGTAAAATTACTCTTCTAAATAGTAGAAATACATGATTTGGTGTGAACACATGCTAAGGATAAGTGTATATCAGATTAGCTTTATCTCATTAGCGTTTACAAGCACCTCAAAGAGAAAAAAGAAGCTAAGAAAACCAATTGCACTAAAATATCTCTAGCCGCATTTTCTAATAATCCAATTAGTACATAGTAGTACAAGGAAATAATAACTACGTCAAATCGAAAAAAAAAAAAGGGATTCTTTTTTTTTCAAAAAAAAAAAAAAAGGATGAAGAAGCTAATATCGACAGTCTCACACAACCAGGAACAAATTGGTATTTGAAATGTTGTCGCAGAATTTTTATCCGAAACGCACGTACACTACAGGCAATCCAAGCTACAACCAGCCATATAATCATCAAGAATTTTCAATCCGTGATATCATCAAAGAATTCAGAGATTTTCCGGCAACTTAAAGTTCTGTGATCCACAAATTTGATGAGAGCCAGTTTCCACAAAGAGCGCTACGCCACATTTGCTGCTATTGAAGCCATCCCAAAGAGAGAAGTTGACAGTTCCAGATATTGTCTTCTTTGCAGTAACATCCTTTACAGAACAGAGCTTCTCTAGTTTCCTAACAACATAGTCATTTGCAAGCATTTTTCCTTTGTTCTCTCCAGTAGTTATATCAGTCACCAAACCACATTCGTACAGAGCTATCATGATGTTCGCGCCATTGTTTTCCACCTTACTCCTCAGAGATCCTACTAGAGATACTTGCAAGGACTCTGCTGTTGGCCTCTCGAATGTCGCCTGTTAAGATTATATTTTTGCAGCATTAGCAACATGTATAGGCCGATGAAGCTTTTTATACAATGAGTTCAACGAACCCAGTATTTTCAACACGGAACGTAGTATATAAGAAAAACTACTAAAGTTTCAACAAATGTTAAACTTCGAACTCATAATTTCAAAAGTGCATTGAGTTCAATTTAAGAAAAGTTTAAATTTCAGCATCTATTTTCATTAGAGTTGGCACACCAAAAAATTGTACTAATCCAACAAATGCAGAAGAGTAGTGATTCAATAATTAAAGATTCAGATATTATGTTGAGGTCAAATTTTAATTACATTTTCTTGATTATGATATCAAGTGGGATAACATGAACACTTTTCAGATCAAAATGATCAAATCATGAATATTAAATCAATCCCAAATTAATTGGAATCTAGTATAGCAATTCTCTGTATCCATTTTTGATTGTTTTGATCAGAAGGAATAACCAAAGACAAATTGGCAAATATAAAAACATGATTTGCATTGAAAGATAGTAAGCTTATGAACAAAGATCAAGATCTAGGGAAGACCAAATTGCAACATTTTGTACATCAAAGTTTTCTGGTAACCATAAATTATCAATCATTCATTGTGAATGTACTCATGATCCAATTTAATCATTGAACATAAAGATCTTGTAACCATAAACTCTTCAAAATAATTCATTATGATCTAAAGCAATTTTTTTCACTAAAAAAAAAAAAATTAGCAACAGTCAACTTCTGTCATTAATCCTATTTTTTTGATTGATTAGCCATAAATTATCAAATAATCATGTTAGATACGAGCTATTTATGACAGATCCGCGACGAATTTCATAGCTAATTCCTATATTTTTCAGTGTTTCAACCAACAATAACAAACCTGGAAGGATGGAGCAGCAAATCTGGGAGCTGAATTAATACAAGAGAACAAAGTGTCTTTTTCATTGGCAACACATTGGGCACGTCCTTGAACAACAACTTGAGGTGTAAACATAGTATCAAGATTTAAAGCTTCAACATAAGCCTTTTGTTTAACAGTCCATAAACTCGACCCAAAAGGATCTTTCCATCCCATATAATCCCAATAATCCACATGATACGCCAACAATATCACAGGCATTTCAAGATTAAAATCACCTCTCCCAATTCTTGAAAACAATAGCTCAGCTTCAGGTGACGTGGCGCAACCCTGTGATGAGAATAACTCTACAACTACTGGCCCACAGCGTTTTTGTTCCTCTAACGTTAAGTCTGACGTTGCACTGTCGTTATTTTTAGAGCTGTTATTTTTCGAAGAAGAGCCTTTACTGAAACATGTGAAGAGACGGCACCCCATTTTTTTAACGTGTCGTCTCGACCTTATGATACGTTAAAGGTTTAATGGAGAGGGTTATGATGGAGTGTAATTCTTGGAAGAGATGTTATTTGTTGGTTTTTTTTTTTTTGGGGGGGGGGGGGGGGGGGGGGTTAGATGATGTTTTATGGGGTTTTTAGGAGGGTGTTGAAGAAGAGAAGAAGAATATATATGAGAATAGGAAAGAAACGAAAAAGGAAAGTGTAGAATAGTAAAAATATATGAGGAAATGGTGGAGAGAAAAAGGTGGCGGAGCAGTTGGTTACAATAATGTGCTATATATTCATATTCACACCTTTATTACAACAAGATTCCCCTGCTCTTTTCCTTTTCTATTTTTTACTTCCTGTCCAGCATCAGTATTAGATCTCTCCGAATTCAGGTTGCATAAGGTCTTTAGTAGAAATATATATATATATATATATATATAAAACTCGACTTTGAAATCACTAATAAAAGATGGAGAGATCTTAATTATCTTGTACCACTATTTAATTGATTAATTTCCACAAACCGTCATTTTATAGCAATATCTTTTTTATGTAGGTGAGGACAAAATATATAAATAATTTAACTTGAAATAGCAAATCGATATTATATGGTTTTGGCAATAAAAGAAAAGTAAAATGTGAGGTGCAGTGGCATTGCCGGAAAGGCAGGTTGAATGTCGTTACCGACACGAAGGAGGAGTCGGTGACACGTTATTATTTGGAATTTGGTTAGGTTGAGAGTTGAGTTGGATTTTTCAGACGTCTCACCATCTGTCCACTTACAATCTGCGATGCCTTCACAAGGAATCTCTTCAATTATCAATTAGGAGTACAATTTTATAATGTTGACCATTAGTTTCCTCATATTAAAATAGAAAATAAAAAATAAAAGACAGAAAATAGTAGAGGTTTTTTCATGATTATTCAGAGGGACTATGTAAAAAAATTACAGTGCCGCATAGAACAGTTACTACATTCTTTTTCTGTTCGTGGATGATGAATCTGGTAGTTAAAAATGATTGTACAGTCAAACCTCTCTATAACAACATCATTGAATTCGAAATTTTTCAGTTGTTATAGAGAATGACTATTATACACCTATAACGGCATTGATATTTAAATAATATTTCGCTGTTATAAACAAAAAAGATGCATAAAATCTAATTTTTATTTTTAATTGCCAAATTCTAAGCTTAATCACACTTTGTATAACGAAGAAAAATCATTTAATGATGAATATATATTCATATAATTTTTTTTGGTGTAATAGTGTATTAAATTATCAAATATTTTGTCAAAATCTCTACATTTATCATTGATAATCATAGGTATTCTATTTTTCTTTTTTAAAGATAGTTAATTATTATATTATCAAGAAAGAAGATAGCTGTTATATGGGGGTAAATTTTAGTGTACAGTTATAAAGTTGAATGTTGTTGTTATAGGTGAAATGCTATTATAGAGAAGTAAAATATAACATAAAAATTGATTCCGAAAAAAGTTGGCTATTATAGAGAAGTGTTGTTATATGCGGGTGCCGTTATAAAGAGGTCTGACCGTACCTTTATTCTAGAAACTAGTGTACTTGCCCGCACGCCGTAGAAAAAAATAGATATAATTGATTATTAATGTCATAAATAATGTAAAAGAAAATTATCTATGCTAATAAAAAATATTTTCATATTTTACCTACAAAATTTCAAGTGAGATATGAACAACCCATAAAAATCAGTATATACAAATTAAACTTGAATTTAAAAAATAAAAATAAAAAAATGAGAAAAGATATTATCTTCTTCCTCTAAGATCCTTTTCTTTTACTATAGTGTTTCTTACTTGAATTATTGACACTTATATTTCATAAATTGACATTTTCTCATTTCTCTCAAACTTAAATTAGAAGAAAAGTAAAAAGGGGATGGAAACAAAAAAAAAAAAAAATGAATTCACTTTCCTTCTTTTTCCTTTTACTTTAAAGTATGATTTGTTTTAGGAGACTATTACGGAAATTGATTCCAAACCTTTGAAATTTAATTAAAGCAGACCCATTGCTACGACTCCTTAAAGAATATCCTCAATCCTACTAACACACGATGTTTTGTGCACCTGGATGCTTTTAAAATAAAATCCTTAAAAAATATCAAACTTTATGCTTCATGTTGATAACGAAGAAACAAAGATAAGATACAAATCTTAAAGCTTAAAACTTAACTCATGATCAGTTTGAACTTAATAGAAGATATAGAGCCTGTTTGGATTAGCTGAAAAAAGTGGCTTTTAAGCATAAGTGCTTAAAGTACTTTTTAAGTGCGAAAAGTTATTTTACAAATAAGCAGTTACGTGTTTGGATAAAAGTGCTTAGGGTTTTAGAAATATGGGTAATATTGGAATTAAGAGATTGGAAAAGGGCCAAATATACCCATGTACTATCAAAAAAGGGTCATATATACCCTTCGTTATACGTTAGGTCTAAATATACCCCTACCGTTATACTATTGGTTCAAATATACCCTTCCTCCGTTAAGTTTGTCCAAAGTGGACAACCAATCCGATGTGACAATGACATTGATGAGGTGGATGCCACGTGGCATGCCACCTCATCGCCCCTAACCCATTTTACCCCTTCTTTTTATTTATTCTTCCACCACTAAAATTTTCTTCCTCTCCACCACCATTACCGCCATTATAACCATCTCTATATCTTTTTAAAAAAAAAAACGAATTCATACAACTAAGAAAAAGGAAAATTTAGTGATACCTAAGATATCCACAATGAACAAGCTTTAACCCGTACCCCTCAATCATAATTGCAAGACATTAACGAGTTCAATATTAGATTCTATTGAATCCATACTTTTAAGAATTTGAATTTAGAATTTAATTGTATTAAAACATTATTAGATTTAACTGGATCCAATCAATAAGGTTGCATCCATCCTTCACTGAATGTTAACAGAGTAGGAAAAAACATGAATGCACAGAACTTCTGTTTTTTCATTTCCTCTAGTTTCCTTTTTCTTTTGGTCCGTACTTTCCCCCATCGGCGGGCCTTCATCGGCCAGCTGCTGTTTTCCCTTCTATCCATTCATGTATCTTGATAAAATTTCATAAACATGGTGCTTAACCTAAATCGGATAAAACTTCTACAAAAACAGTTCACAATGTTTAACTAAGCTATTCACAATAGCAAGTAAATGTTACTAGGCTTAAAAGTTTCATCTTTCAAGTTAGATAAATAAATAGAGGTGGTCATGGTGGCGGTCGGCAGTAATGGTGATGGAGGGGAAAAGAATTTTAGTGGTGGAAGAATAAATAGAGGAGAGGGGTAAAATGGGTTAGGGGCGATGAGGTGACAAGCCACGTGGTATCCACTTCATCAAATGTCAATGCCACGTAGGATTGAATGTCCACCTTGGACAAACTTAACGGAGGAGGGGTATATTTGAACCAATAATATAACGGTAGGGGTATATTTGAACTCAAAGTATAACGAAGGGTATATATGACCCTTTTCTGAGAGTACAGGGGTATATTTGGCCCTTTTCCGTTAATAGAAATATAAGGGATAAAAGGGTAAAGTTGTTGATCAAACCAAAATGACTTTTAAGCCAAAAAAATAAAATTGGGGTTGAGCAACTTCTTGATTTTGGCTTATTTTAAACACTTTTTAACTTAATTTAAGTTATTTTCTATTTTTGTCAAACACCCAAATAAGTTAAAAATAACTTATAAGCTGGTTTGACCAACTTATAATTCAATCCAAACGGGCTTATAGTGAAGTCTAAGCGAGTGTAAGCAGCAGAATAATCCATAAAACTAAACCAGTTTCAACGGATGCAGAGCTGCAGAAGTCGTCATGAGTTTTTTCATCTGTTGGTGTCATCGTCACAAAAGTACTTCTCACGAAGAAACAAACATCTTATTCACTATCTCTTTCTTGAATTATAACACTCTTGTTTCAGATCTCACATTGTATTCTATAATTGTTCGTCCATCTTCTCAAACACGAGAACGTTCCTAAAAAGATTAAATAATATCAATTATCTCAAGAATGGAAGAAAGGAAATAATTAATTAAGAACAAAATTAGGAGAAAAACAAATGGAAAATAGTACTATTACATTTTATATAACATGTATAGACTGCAGTGACAAATTAATTGAAGCCAAAAAACTTTTCATCTTGTCCATTGTTGGAGACGTAAAAGGGAGAAAAAATAGCTTGGCGCCATCCCTACAAAAGCTAAAAAGCGAGCTCAAGAATTGGGAAATATCGAACGTAACTCCTGTTGAAGAAAATAGACAGCAAACTTAAAAACAAATGCTCAAAGTTAAGAATACTGAATATGTGCTGGAAGCTTGTTTTTCTGTGTATTAAATCAAACCAAAGTACAACCTTTATAATTACAAATAAACTAACCACTAATCCACTAAGTTGATCACTACTACCACTAACTAAGCAACAACTATCCACTATCAGTAAACTAGAAAAGTGCACCATTACTGCTAATTGTCCAGGAATATAGGACACTACTAACAGATTCAATTTGACTAAGTCATACTTTGAATCAGTCTTCAATACTCCCCCTTGATTCAAAGTTACAGACACCAAGCAAAGCCCTCAAATAGACAAACTTGTCTGCTGCCAAAGACTTCGTCAGTATATCAGCTAATTGCTTATGAGTGCTGCAATGCTTCAGTATTATCTCCTCCTTCGCAACCAAATCACGGATGAAATGGAAGCGAACATCAATGTGCTTTGTTCTGCTGTGAAAAGTTGGATTCTTTGTCATGGAGATCGATGCTTTGTTGTCACAATATATCTCTGTTGCATTTTCTTGCTTCTGTTGAAGTTCTGCTAACATCCTTCTTAGCCAAATGGCTTGGCAAGCGGCTGAAGTAGCTGCAATGTACTCAGCTTCAGAGGTGGACAAGGTTGTTGTAGCTTGCTTCTTTGAGCTCCAATTTATTACTCCCGATCCAAGAGTAAAAACATGAGCTGAAACGCTCCGCCTATCATCCAACGAACTAGCATAGTCACTATCAGTGAACCCATATAATCTGAAATTGGACACTTTTGAGTACCAAATCCCATAGTCCATAGTTCCAGCAATATAACGCAAAACTCTTTTTGCTGCTCCAAAATGAACCTTTGAAGGTTGTTACATAAACCTGGAAATAACACCAACAGAGAATGCAATATCGGGGCGAGTATGGGTTAGATAAATTAAACCTCTGACCAGGCTTCTGAAAGTTTTAGGATCAGCTATCTCTGCTCCATCATTAAGCTGCAATTTTTCGCTAACATTCATAGGAGTAGCTGCCGGCTTGCAATTAAGCATACCAAATTTAACGGGAAGGTCCCTGCCATATTTCCTTTGTGAAATAAATATTCCATCTTCAGCTTGATGGACTTCAAGGCCAAGGAAATAGTGTAATAAACCCATATCCGACATCTCAAACTCATTCATCATTTGAGACTTAAATTCATCCACAAGATAAGTAGAAGAGATAGTGTAAATGATATCATCAACATAAAGACAAACAATGATGAAATCATTACCTTCCTTCTTCACATACAATGTGGGTTCATTCTCACTTCTCGTGTATCCCTTTTTCTGAAAATACCCATCGATTTTGCTATACCACGCTCGAGGAGCTTGCTTCAAACCATACAATGCCTTTTTTAGCTTGTACACCTTTGTTTCATCGCCCTTCTTTATGAAACCTTCTGGTTGAGCTACATACACCTCTTCTTGTAAGTCTCCATTGAGAAATGCCGACTTGACGTCAAATTGATAAACTAGCCATTGCGACTGTGCAGCCAATGCTAGAACAAGTCTCACAGTTTCAAACCGAGCTACTGGAGAAAATGTTTCTTCGAAATCTACACCATATTGCTGTGCATATCCTTTTGCTACAAGACGAGCTTTATGATTTTGTAGGCTCCCATCTGCTGCAAACTTTGTCTTGAACACCCACTTCAAGCCAATTGCATTTTTGCCTTCTGGTAATTTCACCATCTCCCATGTGTCATTCCTTTCGATAGATTTCATCTCTTCTAACATTGCTCTCCGCCACTCTTCCATTTCAGCTGCTTCTCCATAATATGTAGGATCTGAAACAGCAAATGAAAATTGACAAGTTGCATACATGTCATTAACATACTTGGGATTCGGCTTTGTAAGCCTTGTCGATCTTCTTAATGTAATTGGCTCATCTTGAGACTCTTCAAGAGTAGTAGATGAAGAGTTTCTGCTTGGTGACGTTGAAGCAGATGAATCTAGAGAAGTTGAAGAAGAACCAGTTGGTGCAGCTGTAGGAGTTGGTTGTTGAATTCCATCAAAAGTGATTCCGGTGGGCATATGAATCTGTTCTTGCATCTTCTCCTCGCTGCCACTCCATTTCCAGCTTGCATTTTCATCAAATACTACATCCCTTCTAATTAAAATCTTGCTACTAAGAGGGTTATACAATCTGTATGCTTTGGATTGTGGACAATAACCAATAAAAATGCATTTTTCAGATTTTTCATCCAACTTATGACTAAATTGAGAATTTACCAAAGCATAAGCAATACACCCAAAAATTCTCAAGTAGCTTACAGAAGGTTTTCTACCATGCCAAGCTTCAAATGGAGTTTGATTCATGACAGCCTTTGTGGGAGAGATATTCAATAAATAGATTGACGTTGCCACAACTTCAGCCCAAAATTCATTTGGAAGTCCCTTCGCTTGTAACATGCTTCTTGCCATCTCCACAACAGTGCGATTTTTCCGCTCAGCGACGCCATTTTTCTCTGGAGTATAAGGTGTTGTCAACTCCCTGTGAATGCCATTTTCTTCACAAAAAAGATTAAATTCCTTGGACAGAAATTCACCGCCTCTATCGGTGCGAAGAGTTTTGATGCACAGACCACTTTGCTTCTCAACCTTGGCTTTAAAGTGCTTGAATTTCTGAAATGTCTCTGACTTGCTTTCCAAAAAATATACCCAACTCATGCGACTACAATCGTCAGTAAAGAGTAGAAAATAACGACTCCCACCAAAAGATATAGTATGCATAGGTCCACATAAATCAGCATGTATTAATTCAAGACAATTTGAAGCCCTCCAAGCCTTTCCAACAGGAAAGGACTTTCTGGTTTGTTTCCCATAAATACACCCTTCACACAATTCAATAGAATCAATTTTAAGCAGTCCAAGAACCATACCTTTCTCACTTAGCAATTTCAGACCCTTGACATTTAGGTGTCCGTATCGTAAATGCCATAGCTTCGATTCATCCTTTCCTTTAGCAGCAAGAACAATATTCCCCATGGTTGAAACTTCCAGCGGGAACATTTTGTTGTGAGTCATGTTGATACTAATCAATGTATGGCTTGAGTTCTTATCTTTGATAACACATGAATAATTATCAAATAATATCGAATATCCACTAGCCATTAATTGTCCAACACTTAGCAAATTATACCCCAAATCAGGTACAAACTGAACATTATGCAGAAGCTTAACCTTACCATGGGTTGTTTCAATGCTTACTGTCCCTCTACCTTCAACTTGAATTTCTTTGCCATCGCCAAGCTGTACTTTCATCTTGTGTGTCTCATCAAGCTCAGTAAAAATAGTTTTGGTGCCCGTCATATGATTTGAACATCCCCTATCTATAAACCATACATCACTTGACTTATAATTAGTATTAGAATGAGCTATAAAAAGCTTACTTTCATCTCCATTTTCTGCAGTAAAATTAACTTGCTGGTCTTTATACCAACAATCAGCTTTTATATGCCCATATCTATGGCAGTGGTGGCATTGAATATAACTCTTGTTGCTTCTCTGTTCACCGGACTGCCATTGCCCGTCAAAGCGACCTCTGCCTCGTCCATTGCCTCTTCCATTACCACGACCACGACCACGAAATACTCCTCTTCCACGGCCTCTACCTGCTGGACGTTCACTTTCTGCATTTTTTATGGCTGCCTCTTTCACTTGAAAAGCCTTTTCTTCATTCTTTTCAAGTGATCGAGTAATTCTTGCCTCATGTGCTTGCAAAGACCCCATTAGTTGATCAAAGGAAAAAATTGATAAATCCTTAGATTCTTCTATCGCAGCAACTACATGATCAAATTTTGGAGTCAAGCTTCGTAATACCTTTTCAACAATGGTCTGATCAGTAACCTTCTCGCCATAGGATCGCATTTGACTGACAATTGTCGTTGCTCTTGACAAAAAATCAGCAATGGATTCTCCACTTTTCATCATCAAGGTTTCAAAGTCACGCCGAAGTGATTGTAGTCTCACCACGATGACCTTTGAATCACCTTGAAACTCTTTCTGCAGAATGGACCATGCCTGCTTTGATGTGGTTGCTGCAGCGATCCGTGAATAGACGCTATCATGGACAGCCTGTTGGATAATCACCAGCGCCTTAGCATCTTTTTTCTTGTTCTCTCGCAGTCTGTTTTCTTCGTCAGGATCTACAAATCCACGCTCTACCAAGTCCCAAAGATCTTGAGATTTGAGTAGAGTTTTCATACGAATACTCCAGAATTCGTAGTTTTCTCCCTTGAACACGGGAATGAGTGGTTGTGCCACACTCAATGAATTGCCGTTAGACGTCATAGCTCTGATACCAAATATGTTGAAGAAAATAGACAGCAAACTTAAAAACAAATGCTCAAAGTTAAGAATACTGAATATGTGCTGGAAGCTTGTTTTTCTGTGTATTAAATCAAAGCAAAGTACAGCCTTTATATAGGCTTACAAATAAACTAACCACTAATCCACTAAGTTGATCACTACTACCACTAACTAAGCAACAACTATCCACTATCAGTAAACTAGAAAAGTGCACCATTACTGCTAATTGTCCAGGAATATAGGACACTACTAACAGATTCAATTTGACTAAGTCATACTTTGAATCAATCTTCAATAACTCCTCCTATATAGAAGAGCCAACCGATAAACGTTACATTTATGTTTCATTGTCAAATTCAATCTTTTGCCTGAAATTCATGGCATTAATATATATTAAAAGAATTAATTGGGAAAGGGAAAGGGTATCAAAACAGCTACGGTCTCCTCTAATTCCATATTGAAATTATTAAAAAAGCCATTAAAAAATAAGAGGAGAAAAATTAAAAGTATATTACGACTTTGATTGAATGCACATTATCTCCTAACACAATTGATTAGAAAGATTAACCAATAGATATTATATTCAGAAAGTAGAGCACCACTTGTAGCAAGCATTAAATATGTAAATAATACTAGTAGGTAGTAAAGACAGTGAAGAGGGTATTAAACATTGAGTAATCTCAAAAGAAATGACTTTTGAGATTTGGATTTTGGAATATAGTATGTGCATTGACGTTACATAGAGGAAATTAAAACACTCATTTACAAGTTATTTAGAGCACCCATTTACATAAAACAAAAGTGACTTTTGAGTAATTTTAACATAACACATAAATGGAAGGAAAAAAAAAATTAGGTTTCTAGGCCATAAAGAGGTGTCACATCACCTCGTTTATGCCTAACTTTATATTATATATAGATACTGGGAGGCTCCCATCAAATGGAGGAAATAAGATCAAATGTTAGAAATAAGTGTACGGTTTGTCCTTCAAATGGATTGGTCTTTAATTTTTGCCCTTCAAAATCGAACTTATACCTAGCGGGACATAAGTTCTTTAAGAGCGCGGACATAACTTGTGAATATTTTGATACGTAACTTATGTCCTTCTAGGCATAAGCTCGGACAAAGACCAACACAAAATACAAAAAATTGCGTGGACTGCCCTTCACACGGACTGGTTTTTAATTTTGGCCCTCAATCCGCTGGTCTTTAATTTTTGGACCTACTTCTCATTTCATGAAAATTTGTGGGCTAAAGTACCTTTTCGCACTAGAGATTCTGGGTTCAATCCCTAGCGAAGTCGAAAATAATAATAATTTGGCAACTTATGCCTATTTGAGCGAAGTTACATAGAACCTATGTCTTGTCCGGCAAAGGTTCATGGAAATGAAGTTTTGCCTTAATTTCGCAACTATGCCTATAAGCATAGGTTTTATGTAGTTTCATAGAAACTTTTGCCATGTCCGGCATAGTTTCTATGTAACTACATAGCGAATAGGCATAATTTCATATGAACTTATGCCTTGCGAATTTTATTTTTTATTTTTTGACTGAGTGAAAATTCAAACCCAAAAATTCAGAGTATTTTCAATAACCTTTTTAAGCGAAAAGCAAAAATTAAAGACCAGCAAATTCAGGGACCAAAAATTAAAGAACAGCGCCTTTGAAGCACAATCGTGCAAATTGCTCAATTTAGGCGTAAAAGTGCAAATGTCGTGCAGAGAAGGTAGCTGACCGACTTGAGCACCGACTTGAGCATAATGCGAATTGCCCCTTTTTTTTTGGGTGGTATTTAAATTTTGCCCCTCATATTTGTGGTCTTTAAATTTTGCCATTCGGCTAAAACTCATAGGTTCCGGGTTCGAACCCCCGCTCAGTCAAAAATTTTTAAAAAAATTGCAGAGCAGAGTTTAAATTTCGCTATGCCCCCTCCGGCAGACTTTTAGTCATGTTTAACTAAAAGTCTGCCGGAGGGGGCAGATTTTGCCTTGAAGCATATATACGTATTTTTTTTAAAACTTTTCAAGGTAAACTTTTAGTAATGCCTTAACTAAAAGTGTGCCCCATAAAACATAACTAAAAGTATGCCCCATAAGGCGTAAGTTTTCCTTAAGGCATAACTAAAAGTTTGTCTTATAAGGCAAAGTTTAAATTTTGCTATGCCCCCTCCGGCAGACTTTTAGTTGTGTTTAACTAGAAGTCTGCCGGAGGGGGCAGACTTTTAGTTGTGTTTAACTAAAAGTCTGCCCCCTCCGGCAGACTTTGCCTTGAAGCATATATATATATATATATTTATTTATTTATTTTTACTTTTCAAGGTAAACTTTTAGTTATGTCTTAACTAAAAAGTGTGCCCCAAAGACATAACTAAAAGTATGCCCATAAGGCGGAACTTTTCCTTAAGGCATAACTTAAACTATGCCTTAAGAAAAGTTCTTGTCTTATGGGGCATAATTTTGTTATGCCTTAACTAAAATTCTGCCCCATAAGGCATAACTAAATTATGTCTTAGGAAAAATTCTGCCTTATGGGGCAGACTTTTAGTTATGCCGGATCCGGCATAACTTTAGCTTTTCCTTAAAGATTGTATGTTGGATCCGGCATACACTCCCCCAGTCCTGCTTGGCGAAATTATTTTTTTATTTTATGCCTGAGCGGGGGTTCGAACCCAGAACTTCATGTATTCGCTCACTTTTTCAAGCAAAGGGCAAAACTTAAAGACCACAAATATGAGGGACAAAATTTAAAGACCACAAATTTAAAGGGCAAAATTTAAAGACCACCCCAAAAGAAGGGCAATCCGTGCAAAAAAAAATGATCTAAGGACAATTAGGAAGCCCATGTGGCTGTAATTGGCACAGCCAGAAAATTCAGATACAAAAAGAGCCAAAAATAAGAGAAATTAAAAGATTATAAAAATGAGACTCGACAGAAGGTGTAGTATACTAGTAGCACACAAAGATATTATAAATGATAAAGACTTAGGTGGTTGGTAACTTCTAGTTGTACCGGTCCGTATTCAGTAAGCCTAAAACTTTAGTTATAAGAGAACAATGTTACATGGAAACAAGTCATCTTTAAACCTACAATCTTTTGAAATTGTCATCCTTAAACCTACAATCTTTTGAAATTCATATATGTCAGGATTAATTTTTTAATTTTATATAAGCAGAAGGAATAAGTCAAGATTAATTTTTTATATATGTCAATAGATTTGCTTTAGATCCAATAATCGCAGGTCTGTGGTCGTAAAAAATATAGAGAATTTCTAGTCAAGAGAAACTAGTTATTATTGAGTGGTCGGCCGGGGAAAAAATCTAAAAAGAACAAGATATAATTTGCTTACACAACTTGCCTGGACCCCGAAGGAGCCAAACAACAAAAACTGAGTGGTGTACTATTAAACACGCAATTTCTTATTACGTGTCAGTCTTCTTTTTTTTTTTCCCCAGAAAGAGCTAGGTGCTTTCATATCCTTAATTTTGCAATTTTATTTAAAAGGTGATCTCTTTTTTGAGCTTTTGTTGAGGTGTTTTTGGAGGTTAAGTCACTTTTTAATCCAACATCGTCTTTCTCACGTGTCCTTTGCGTTGTGATGATTTGAGGGAAAATAGATAGAGAATTAGATACTGCCAATACTGCCAAACATGATTTGTGAAAGACGTATAGAATAATCCGATTGATTATCCTCAAGAAAAATGTGCACGTATATATCCAGGATTCAAGGAGACCGCATATACATGGATATTCCATCTTCACTAGTTATTCCCAGATACCTGCATGCTTGTAGTATTGCATAAACATAGCCATAGTTTACCTTTATATACATTGATAATGCAAAAAAAATATTTTATCAAATCACTTAAAAAAATACTATATGAACATTCATAAAAAGGAAGATCAAATTAAACAGAGAAAATAAGACCGGTTATTTATTATTCCACATTTCCACTACATGTTAAAATTAAGAAGCTGATCTCGTAAAAGTACATCACACTATTAAATAGGAAAATTGATTTGGCGGTTAATTCAAATTCAAAAGCTAGTTCATGAAGCGAGAATTGTCCAAAACTAAATAAGACAGATTGACTCCACCACCGTTGGGGGTAGCTAACACCTCTATGCATGCTCAGATCTGGCAACTGAAACTTGAATAACATAATATGAGGGTCCAACATTGGGTAAATTAATAAGAAATTGGATGGGTCTGATTCTAATAATACTATGATAAAAATAAAAATAAAAAAAAAAAAAGTTGATTGAGCCAAACAAAGCTCAAGTCTAAAAGATAACTCATGAAGTGAAAGAAAAATTGCAGCCACATCCGCCGTGTACCAATATGGGAACTGCGTATATAATTAGTCAATTTCGTAGTCATATACTATTAGAAGAAGTATTTGGCAAAACAAGAGCCCACTATATTTGTCTTTTTTACTGCAAGTCAGCAAGTGGTCATTTGGAATTATATGCTACTGCATAACTTTCCCTATGAGTCTAATTGACCTCCACACATTCAGGATCCTCATCTATGTACCAGCTCAATTACCATCTTCTCTCTATCCTTATATAAGACAACAGAAAAGAGAAAAAGTGATAACACAAAAAGGGAGAAAGTGAAAAAGAAATAGTAGTTCACATCCACTAGCAATTTTATTTTATTTTTTTAAAAAAAAACTGCGTTCTCTCTTTTTGATCATAGCTAGATAGCAATATTTGATTGAATATTCAAGATGTTGGAAGGGAAAGCAGTAATTGGAGACACAGACATGCTTGCAACTATGCAACAAGATGCCTTAGATTTAGCTGCAAAGGCACTTGACATCTTCGATGTAACTGAGGCTACTGAAATTGCCCGCTTCCTTAAGAAGGTAAATGATAGATCATTTTTTTTTTCTTGTTCTGTAATTTCTTAGACTAGGGTTTATAGTAGCTAGAAGCAACTTTAGGATTTGGATCAATGTTTTTGTTCTTATTGATTGCATTTTAATTATTGTGAATTTAAAATATAGTATATCTTAATCAAAAATTTAATAATTTTATATTTACATATAGTAGGTGGTTGAGATTATGAGTGCTCCTTAGGTGTAATGTTTGTTGGTATGGTAATAATTCACATTTTATTGCCAAAAAATAATAATTTATATTTACATGTATAAGTTCAGTGTCGAAAACTTGGGTTCAGTTGAATCCATACCCTGTTAGCTATATTTGCCATTCACTCTGGCGGATCAAAATTCTAATAATGGGATCCAAATACAATAGAGAATTTCGCAACTAGAATTCGAACCTACAACCTACAGTTTTTGAGTTATCTTTACTACTGCACTAGAAAGTTTTCGTGTGGCTAGGGGATACACACACGAAAATAATTTACTCATATTCAAAGTATAATTTTTTAAGTGGAAGGAATTAATTACCGCGGAGAAGCCACTAATTTCGATTGGCGGATTCATAAGGATTCAAAAATGTCATATCTGCGATTTGAACCTGTATTTCTCTTTATGTTAAGGAATTCAAATATATATATAAAAGAAATTGTCATTATTTTTTTACTTGAATCTCGGTGTAACTTCGTGACAAAGACAATTCAATTGAATTCCCTTGTATGTGGCTTCACCACTATTTAATAAAACACCCTTCGAACCATCGCCTCAGATGATTTATGAACCCGTTCACTTAATACCAACCCCCCCCCCCCCCCCCAACAAACCCCTTTTTTTTCAATTTGATGATGTGGGGCTCCTAGTCATGAATATGTATATGCTAATTACTAAACATACCACAATTAATAAAAGAGTTTGGATTTTGGTTATGTTGGATGCAGGAATTTGATACAATGTATGGACCAGGATGGCAATGCATAGTAGGGACAGATTTTGGTTCATTTGTAACACATTGTTATGGTTGTTTTATCCATTTTTATATAGGGAGCCTTGCTATATTGCTCTTCAAGGGCTCTGCTGCTGTCGAGGATCCCAAAGCTCAGGCTAACGCTGATCGTTTCTCAGCTCTACAGGAAATCGCCTGAACTCACTTCTCCATTTTACATGTACAATATTAATTAGGAAAAGATGAAAAAAACAATTAGGAAGTTCCATAATTTCACATTTATTTTCCATTTGTCTCTTAACTTATTTGAGTTATGTATATGTCAATTCGATCTGGTCGTCGATCAATTTAATTTTTGTTGACTATTCTATGTTACAATTCTTTGATGAGTAATATTTTTCATCCTTATTTGGAGTTTGAACAAGAAGAATGTTGAGAATCAATTGTGTGGTACTTGTTATTGTACGAGTCAATTGGTTTTGTAATTCTTTAGAAATTTCATTTTTTGCTTTATTATCTTTTTGATACATAAAAATCTGAAATCATACATTAGAAATCTTTGCTAGATCATATCTTTTATTGAAGTTGTAAAGGGCTATGTCCAACCATTTTTTCGTAATAATCTACCGAAAACCAAACGTGGTTCAGAACTGAATTTTCTAATCGTATTTTGCAAGGCCTAAGTTCTTGCTTGAGAATAACTCGATAATCGGTAAAGGAAAAAAATAGGCTGTCCAAAGTGCTGGGTTACATGGCTTATGATCTAATGAGCTCCCTTTCTTTACTGAGTGATTTGAGATTCATTGTTACTCATTATAATTAGTAGAGGCCAAATTTTTCTATTTTTGGAAATTTTCCTCATCATCATTATATATTGCGGCGATCATTTTGTGTTTGATTGACGTGCTTGATTCTAAACTATACATTTCATTATCTTTGTCATTTCTGCATGTAAATCTTATAAGAATACAAACAAAGATAACTCGAGCCGCCGAGGCGTATCTAGCCTACAAGTTAGGGGTTCAATTGAACCCCAAACTTTCGACACGGAGCCTAAATTTATGTGTAAAATATTATTAAAATTGCAATATATAGTAGATATGAACCCCTAACTTTAAAAATATAATGGGTTCAATGCTAAAAATCTTAAGATTGAACTCATAAAATTTAAATCCTGAATCCGCCTCTGACTCGAGGTTGTGTTGCATTTAGTCAACTCAAGGAACTTCTAATGATTTGATGTTTGTTTTACAAGTAGCATTTTGTTTAAATCATTTTTACTAGGTATTGAGTGTCTTATTTTTGTTTCCGACTTTTATTCTGAATAATATTTCTTCACAATTCAAGAGACATAATACATACTAGTAATAATAGCACAAAATTAAAGGCTTCTAGAATTATACGTGTAACATAGGAAGGGGAAAAAAGAGGGAAACCTCATTGTAATGAGTTACTACTTTCTTTTTCACTCCACGAAATAGAAAATGATTTCTGTCACACCAAGCCAATTGAATGGCAAGAGCTTTCTAGGTTCGATCTCCATATATCTTGGTGAAAAATATTTCGCTTGCGCTTCTCTTTAGTTTCTTGTTAAAAAACATATGTATAGAAAATATGTTGCGTCACATATGTATATAAATGGAGCAATGCACTTGTAGCAGTGGTCTGAAAATTATGGATTCAACTCCTGGATTGATTAAGCATTTTGATTAGATATATATGTACTATATCGCCTAATGCAGATCAATTGTTTTGGTTTAGATAGAACTTGCAGTTTCTCTCTTGGTGAAGATCAGGGACTACACATGGCCACATATATATGTTATACCAAATTAATTGTCCATTTGCTGAATTAAACAAAAGGCACCTGATATGTAAAAAGAACGTTAAGCCAGTCTAGCTCATAGAGACCCTATATAATGTTACTATCCCGTCCCTTTAAATAAAATATTAACCAATCAAAATGGAAATAACTTAGAAAACCTAGCCATTTTAGTATTAAAAAAACATTACCTGTCTAACCAAGTCCATGTTGAATAGTTTGTACTTGTATGGGGAAGCCATGAGAAGCTATTTTTTTCGGTTTATTTTCCACGTTGAAAAAGTAGCTTCTGCTCATACTCAAAAGTATCCTTTTCCAGAAATTTGGTCAATAATGTTAAACTTATTAAAATCAGTGAAAAGTTGTACATAAGGATGTGGTCTAGTCACAAATAGATAATAAAGTAAGTTGAGAACCAGGAAGTTTCAGGTAGTAAGTTGAGAACCAGGAAGTTTCAAGTTCAAATTCAATAGCGGTAAAAACACTTGGTGATTTCCATCTGTCCATGTCTTGATAAATAAAGTTGCCTGGTATCTATGCTGGTGCATGGGAGCTCACACGTACTCAGTGAAATTAACAAAGATGCACACAAATTGATCCAAACACCACGATTATAGAAAAAGAAATCCGAAAAGCTTGGACAACAACTATAATTCTGTTTTGTACCATGTTATTAACAGTTTTCTCTAGCAAGATAAAACTCTGGATAGGAGGATATGACATGGAGATACTCAAAAATCTACTAAACACTTCTCATTGGTTGATGCACAACTTCAAATGTATCTCACACCACAATTTCATAGCCTGGCAAACTTAGCCACCCACGTAATATTGGTCACTTTCTAAACACAAGAACCAGTGTTGTTGGGTGGGCCCCTCCAGATATCTCCAGCAGTTATATATATATTGTTCAAGAAACATAGTCAAATGTCATCAGGTCCAAGAAAGAAATTAAGAAAGAGAGAAAATGGCAGCAACCGGCAGCTCCGCCACAGTTGTTAGAGCAACTCCATTCTTGGGCCAGACCAAATATGTCAACCCTCTTAGAGATGTTGTTTCCATGGGCTCTGCCAAATTCACCATGGTAAATGTTTTAGTGATATTTTACCTCTATGTTTATGTTACATAAATATATTATAAAATACTGAATTCAGTTGAACCTGTTGGAACTTGGAACTATATTGTATTCGTCTTTGCTAAGTTGTTTGTCTTGTTTGTTTTTCTTTTTTAATGTTGTTAAGAGTAATGACCTATGGTATGGACCCGACCGTGTCAAGTACTTGGGACCATTTTCTGCTCAAACTCCTTCATACTTGACCGGAGAATTCCCCGGTGATTATGGATGGGACACAGCTGGTTTATCTGCTGATCCTGAGGCGTTTGCCAAGAACAGAGCTCTTGAGGTACTTTCTATTTCTTTTATAAGTAGTAAATTCGAAGTCCGGATAAAAGAAAAAGGCTATCGAACAATCATGTAGAAATGTATTTCCTCAGTTTCGTTTTATGTGACCGAAGTTTAAAACAAAATAAATTAAAGATTTTTGAAACTTATGATCTGAAATAACCTGTAGACATTTGTATGGCTATAATCATTTTATAGAGAATAAAATAGAAAGTTTAAAATTATTCTTATTCTAAACATAGAAATATGTCATGTTCTCGGGACAGACTAAAAAATGAAATGTGCTACATAAAATGTGACCGAAGGAGTACAAGTATAATGGATCTTTTCTAAATGTTGCATAAGACCCATATAATTGTTGACGACTAATATAGGATGAGACGCAATTGATTGATTGATGCTGAATAAAACTGTACAATTCTAGGTCATCCATGGGAGATGGGCCATGCTTGGAGCTTTGGGTTGCATTACACCAGAAGTTCTTGAGAAATGGGTGAAAGTGGACTTCAAGGAACCAGTATGGTTCAAAGCTGGAGCCCAAATCTTCAGTGATGGAGGACTGGACTATTTGGGCAACCCAAACCTTGTCCATGCTCAAAGCATTCTAGCAGTATTGGGCTTCCAAGTAGTTCTAATGGGCCTTGTAGAAGGTTTTAGAATTAATGGGCTACCTGGAGTTGGTGAAGGCAACAATCTCTACCCAGGTGGCCAATACTTTGACCCATTGGGCTTAGCAGATGACCCAACTACTTTCGCCGAGCTCAAGGTTAAGGAGATCAAGAATGGAAGATTGGCTATGTTCTCTATGTTTGGATTCTTCGTTCAAGCTATTGTAACTGGAAAAGGCCCGCTCGAGAACCTCTTGGATCACCTTGACAACCCTGTTGCCAACAATGCCTGGGTTTTTGCTACTAAGTTTGCTCCTGGATCTTAGATTTAACATTTTAACTTCCTCCATAAGAGGCTTGTACCACTTAAATCATTCATAATGCAAATATTTGGCAGATGAAAACTATTTTACCGCGCGATACATACACTTGAACCACTAGTTTCAGAACCACTAGCATTTCATTTGACTATTACGACAACAACAGATATGCTTCAATCGCAAGCAATCATATGAACCTTCACTATCTATCACTCCATTCAAGCTCATCTCAATTGAATATTACATAAAATAAAAATAAAAGCGCAAAATATTCTATATATTTTACTAGCATTAAAAGTCTCATACATGACTAAAAGACTCATTAAAAACATTGGACTTGAAGTAAACGTACTGACATCACAAAGATTTAACACTTTTTAAAGCGAAGGAGAGAGTCATACATAATAAAAGTAGGTCAACATTGGTGAAAAGAGTTGAAAGGAGAAACAAGAAGAATGCTCATAAGCAAAACACCATCACATTTGGCTACTCATTGTGGAGTGGTGAACAATCAAGTAATAACTTTTCTGCAATTGATCACCATCTTTCATAACAACTAATTACAACATTTGCTAATGCTTAGCATGTGGACAGAGAAAACTAGTCCCATTCTTTTGCAAGCTATCTGATGTACTTCCAAAACCTAGCATTGTTTACAACAGCCTATTCACAAACAAGCTCTTAACTATCTAGCCAAGGGATCACAGAGGATCCGTAACAAAGCACACATACTATTTCCCAATCACCACCAACTCTGCTACATTACCAACGATAGTTGGGGAAATTCGATTCACCTATACATTTTAACACCCTAAAGAAGAAAATGAGAAGCTAACATCACTTGCTCTTCTTACCCCACCATTTCCTACGAGTCTTCCCTGCTTTAGAATGACCGAGCTTGTGTACTTTTGTCTTTGTCTCCTTTAACCGGATCTTGTAATCTTTTTTCCATTCCTCAAACCTCCGTTTCAATCTCCGATACTCATCTGCAGGATTAGTAGAATGTAACTGCCCTGGCTTCAATTGAACAATTGCCATGGCTTCATCATCAAAATTCTGCTTCCGCTGCTCAAATTCCATATTAAGGTGGCTGACTAAGGATAAACCACCATTAACCTCTCTATTATTAGCTCCAACACCAAAGCTGTTGTTAGAAAATCTAACTGGAGTGTGCCCTGCAGGAGTGTCCATAGAGGTTGCATCATCAGAATCATAATAGTGAGGAGATGGGGAACCTTCGAGCTTTCCAGGTCGACCAGTAGTATCACCAGCACCAAGATTGTTCTTGGCTGCAGCTAGACTAGCCTGCTTTAGCAAAGCAATTGATGTTACAATAACCTTGTAAATCCAGAAATAGGGTTCGCGAGTATACACTCAACTTCCAGTAGAAAACTAACAAAAGAAGATTTGCTGATGTGACTGATGTAAGGGACATAGTGATCAGCCAATGAAAAAGGTTTTTTGTTTTCTTTATCTTGCGGATGCTTTTTCAACAGTACAGGAAGTATGAGTAGATTCAACAGAGCAACATAATGACAACATGCATTGGTTATTTTGGTTTTCTGTTCGTTACGTTAAAATACAGAATAATGTCTATCACATCATTGTAATGTCCATCTAGGATCATATTGCAGCATTCTAGAAATATGGATACCTGCAATGATGTAATTTTGTTTTGCCACATCTCCTCCATTGACCTCATCTTGGCCTCATATTCTAAGCATCGGGCCTCGAATTGGTTTACTTGTTCCTTCAGGGCAGCATTTTCCTTTTCCTTCTGTTCAAGGGTTGCCCCAGCCTTTAAAACCCGTCTTTCGAGGTCTTCTACAACAGAAGGTAAAATTTCTCGAGGCAACTCCTGCGTGGAAAAAAAATTCAAACTTACTACAACATCAACCAGGTTCTAAAGCAGTCAATAAAAATATCACAGACTGCATTGCTGCTTCCACTCTTCCAATTTAAGTTAATATCAGAATTCACTTTGAATGAATAGCCATAGTGCAATAAGAAATAAGGAAAGCATGAAAGATGAAGCCAATATTATCCTGATTGATCCATTGGTGACTCTTCACCAGCTGTCCTTTCCCTTTCCCCTTTTAGCTTCTAGGAGGGGCGACGGACGTATAAACCAAAAAAGAGCCTTACTACCCAGTTCTCTTACTATTTTTTTCTTTCAATCTAAATAATCAACACTCGGCATTTTCGAGATGCCAGAGCATTTCATCTTCCAAAGAAAGAATAAAAAAATGAAAAAAGATTCCCCTGAATCATGAAATCAGAAAAGCAGTTGCATACCCAAAATTGGTTTGAATTATCCCCAAAAAAAAAAAAAAGAAATACCTAAAATTGGCTTCATGAAACAGGCCACCAAATTCTTAAAGACATTAGTCCTGAAGCAGATTTTACAATTCTGAACGAAGAAAGAAGAAAAGTTAAAATAAAATTTATGGAAAAACTTTTCTAGAAAAACTAATTATTCAGTAATAAGGTCTATTAAGAGAACAAAAACTGAGGCACGAGGACTCCTAGTAAGGATATGTGTGAATCTTTATCACAGAGTACCTTGACCTCCGTTTTCCTGCCAGCTTTTTGTGTGTCTACATTTAACATTTTTGAATTCTGCAGTTTACTAAGATCCCTTCGAGCCAACCAGCCACGAATAGCTGCAATAAAGAAGACGTGTGATTAGATATATTTGGCTTCATAACAAAAGAGATACCATGCAAATAACTTTACCTGATTGTATCTGCACAACAGCCACCAGCTGCTCATCGCTTTCTTCGCTGGCAACCTGCCCTTTAGACCCCACTTTAGTATTATACTGCCTTCTTGCTATTTCACCACGAATAACTACAAGAACGAATGTTGACATCAAAACATCAGATACAATTCAACATTGGAGGCTTAACATTAATTTATATTGATGCATAGTAATATATTTTTTCTTTTTCTAAAATCACCGCAATGGCATCCCCAGTGCCCAAAAATATTGAAGATATCTAATATAGTCTTGAAATGGACAAATACTCCTACAAACTGATAGACACAACATTCTTCATGACTATCATCTTCTATTGTATTCTCAAAAAAAAAAAGGAAAGAAAAAAGAGGAGCTGCAAAGGGATCTGCTTTACATGATTGAAGTATGATTACTCCTCCTTTCAGCTCATGGAAGTGCCGACGAGCACGATGGCCACGAAAGCACTTCTGCACCTCTAGAGTACCTTGCAGAACTTGGTTCCTTACATCCTCCAATGCAGCAATCTACATGTCACACAAAAAGGAAATCCAATCTTCAATAGCAAACATAACATATTAGAGGAAATATGCTATATCCATAAGCCATAACTTTTGTCATTTTTAGCTATATCCATAAGCCATAACTTTTGTCGTTTTTATTGTTCTTTCTGATATGCATGGGACTACTCAAAAACCTTCTCTAAACGGACATATGCCTTCAAAAATATGATATGTCCTCAAAGTGATGCCACCAGTTTGTAAGACTCCACACTTTTTCTTAAGATAACTATGGTGTCTGGGCCAGCTTGCGTGCTCATCGCCGCACCACATGTTTTTTAAATCATTATTTGCTTCAACTATATAGCAGTAACGATTAGAAAGGTTTAAAATTTCTGATGCTTCTTTTAAATGATTAGGCAAATGACATAAATTCTTTAAAAAGAAAACATATCCACGCAAGAGAACAAGGAACGATGAACTCACCTGTCCTGCTCGGAAATATAACTTTGTATACCCAACTTGGTACAGTTCCGGAAGAATACCAAAATGCTGAAGAATGCCAACTGACATACTTAAAGGATCTTGGCATGCATTATCCTTTGGCAGAAGGAAGCCGTACCTAAAGTACCGCATTCATATAAGTCAACAAACAACCAAAAGAACAAATCAGCAACAAACTAAGGATCGTGTATGTCACCTGCTTGTGAATTCTTGATGTGTTACCCTAGTAGGATAGCCAGATCTTGATATTCTAACCACTTCAAGAACACCACAGCATCTGAGCTGTTCTATGACAAGATCTTTGTCAAACATGCCAGGAAGCTGCTTATTATTTGGTTTTATGCAACATATAAAGTGTGGGATGGTATTTTCCAACTGCTGCATCAATTTGAACAAATTATCCTGCCAGAAGGTTTTGATAAAGGACAACATTGAGAAACTATCATAGTACCCCAAGATACAAACTTTTATTTTCTAAGTGTTTAGTTTGTCAGCATGATCAAGTTCTATAGAAAATTTAAGTAAACAACCACCTTAAACTTAGTTGCAACACTTTGATACTGAACATCTGGCACCCCTGTATAGGTTGATGGAATTGAGAATTTTTTATCTTCAGGTAGGTGGCTTTCACTTGATAACAGTAGCTGAATTATGTCAGGAAGCAGCGCATCTCTGTTCTTTTCTAAGAAGCCAGTTGCATCATAAGTTACCTGAAAAACACACATATATAATTACAGAGTTCAGAGTTGGACAACTACAATGTGTAATTATAACTCGGAAATCCCACAGAGAAACATGTCCAATAAAGAGAATTTGCTGATTTTTCCCAAAACAAAATCTACATAATGTTTTTCTATAAAGCATCTAGTTTAAGGATAAAACACCAGGTAACCTTGCTCTATTTAACTCAACCACCTTTTCAATGAAGGAAGCTCTGCCAAAAAGGCAAACAAAGACACTGCAATTATTAAAAAAAGAGAACTCTTATTAAGAGGCTCATTAAGTAAGAGTTAGGTCTCCATATAAGCATATTGCCTGGTTAAAGGTTTTGACAACACCAAAAACCAAATTAAATTAAAGTGCAAGATAAGTATTATCTCAGATCATCAATAAAGGTATTATACCATCAAATGACTTAATGGTTAGTCATGAGTGACAATCTGCAGACATGTCAAGACCCAAAACCACAATTGCTCTAGAATAAATCAGAAACTTCTCACTAAACATTGTTAGACGAGTATCAGCTTAAGCCATGAAAATACTAATTAACGTCCGTGGAACTATTGCAAAAGACAAGAAAAGATGCATTTTATAAGAGAAACTGACCTCTCCAGCATAATGGCGAATAGAAAATCCTTCTCTTTCGCTTTTAAAGCAAGGGTTAGTTTTGATTTCCTGCTTAAGTTTACTCGCAAAGGTCAAATCAGTGGCTTTTAGTGAATTTGATTCTTCATTCAACAAAGATATAAGCCCAATATGTTTCTGTAAGATGAAAATGACAGTTCATCGATCAACTGTTATGTCCATTCAAATACATATTATAGATTGTGTAGCTAAAATACAGAGATTTTTATGATTGACACTGGTACTTTATACTCGAGATTTGCATTTTAAGACTTCAACCGTAAGAAGTAATACAACGATAAAAAAAGTTGTGGTGGCAGCAATATCAAATAGAACTTGTGACAACATGAACAGAGGCATTTTTATCCTTCTCTTCCAACTCAATAATTAAACATGGAAAGAGTAATCAGACTAAACGAGAAAAAGATGTAAAAACCTTTTTTTGAAAAAAGAGTAACAACAGTGTGACTGCAATTAAGAACGAATGTAAACGTGTAATCCGGGACAGAAGAAAGTTGTCAGACTATATAACTCCTGAGGCCAAATAAATAGGAAAAAGAACCGAAAGGAAAAAATACCTTTTCGAAAAGGTCCAGGCACTCTTGGTTGTCTTCAAAATCTACTTTTGCCCAATCAATTCCATCCAATTCATATTCCTGATATGTAAAACATAAGTTCTTGTATCGACATCTCAAAACTATGCTGCAAGGAATATCTTCAGGAGAATATAAAGCCCAAAAATGCACAGGATAACTACAGAGAGAAAAGCCTGAGTCTAACAATCTCCATTTTTTATGCATAACATCAAAAAATTTCCAGCAGCCACTGATCTTAAATGCCCTTAGAGTTTCTGTAGAGAGTATATTACTCTACGGTAGATCGGGAAGTAGGGAACTAGCAGTACAAACGAGAAATAAATTGATACAATTGAAATGACAAAATGTAAATAGGCAAAAGGTAAATAGAGGAGGAAGAGATTGTGCATTGTGTTATTCAAAAGTCCGACTACACAATCGTAAAATGCTTCCTTTGAATACGTAAAGTACAAGGCTAATGACGCAATAAGAATGACTAGGAACAATCGTGATATGCTTACCTCTTGCTCGAGTTTCAATAGATGTCTGTTGACATGCTGCTGGAGCCTCTCATTTGCATAGTTTATGAAAAATTGTTCGAAGGTGTTTCTCTGAAAAGTGGGAATGGGACTATCAAGGTGGACAAAAGGAATCTCTCTATGCAGTATAATAGTGAAAAAAAATCACCCGCAGATCAATTTACCTTAAATGATTCAAAACCATAAATGTCTAGAATATTTATGGATCTACCCGTCTGTTCTTTACCCATTGCAAGGTTTCTGTTCATTTGATCTACTATCCAGTCAAACAAGTTTGCATAAATGAACTTTGCCAATGCATCTCTTCTATAAGTTGCCTGAACCAGAGTGAAAACGAGTCATTTTCTCAAGAGAAGAAATGAGAATGCTAAATTCAATATAGTAGAATAATTAATTGTGAATAATGCAGATTCTGATCAATATCAGGATGAGAATTGACAGAAAGAGAAAATCAGGAAGAGATGGAATATAAAACTAAAAGTACTTCAACTAACCTGCTCCATAGTTAAACTCTTGGCAACTTTATCTTTGCCGACTTGTATTTGGCTTGTGGATAAAGCTAGTATGAGGTCATTTACACTACAGCCTATCAAGCTAGCAGCATTTGTAACAGCTGCAATATCAAATATGGTGACAAACCAAACAGATAAAGAAGACCTCCATACAAGTACAGATATAAATGAATATAAAAATGTTGAAGACCTAGCATACAAAGTTAAGCAAGAAACTTCACAATTATTGTAACGAAGTAAAATACAAGAGGTGCCGGAAAGAATTATCATGAGAATGCAGAAGATATTTGCATGAACCCGAACAACCGAGGCTTTATGACATGTAAAACGCTCTGGCCTAAAAAAGTTGACAAGCGTATGATAGACCCGGAATACTGAAGAGAAACGGAGTTAAGAAGAGTACTTCTGGAGTTAAAATAACTACTCCAAAGAAAAATAACCAACTGACAAGGGGAAATATGACAGACTGCCCTTAACTCAAAAGGGAAGAAAGTGTTAAAGCTGAAACCGACAAGATGCCGAACAAAAGTCAAGTCCAGATATTCACAGTTGGAAAGCTAACTTACAATTGACCAAGAGTAATTACTTATATATGTATAGGATTATGAAAATCATATCTGCTAATACTTTCAGAAAGAACAAAATTCAAGAGGATCAACATTAGCTAAACTGCTACATTGACAAGATAGCGCACCTTCACTTTGCACAACTTCAACATGGCTTTCATTGTCAATTACTTGGAATGTTATATTTCCCAGCCATAGAACTGAAGCAATCATCTGAAAAGCATGCTCTTGATCCCTTCCAGAAATCCTAACAGTATTTAGGGCTTCCTGGGAAAGTGAGAGAAAGAAAGGAAATAATTATAAACAAGATCCAGCACGGCATTGAACTGAAAGAACAGAAATCAACATAAGTTGACCATGTCTTATCCCTCAAGGCTCACCATAAGCTTACAAAATTCCTCGGCATCATCAACGTCATGGATCGCCAAGCAGTCACTCTGGTTGAGATATTTGTATTCTGATGCACCTTTTAACTTAAGTTTATCTGAGAATAAATCAAATAACAGTTCTGAAAACGAAATATTCTGCAACTTCTTTAACTAACTTATAAAAAAAATGAATCTTTAACTAACACCCCAGCTCCCCTAAAGAAGAGAAATAGAAACAAAGAATTATCAAAAGCTGTACAGAAGCCGTTGTCATTTCTAGATACCGCAAAACCAAAAACAGAAAATTTATAGAGCACTAGCTAGAAAGGAAAAAGGAAGTTCAATATCTTAAATATTCTCCTTGCTAGAAAACAAAAAGTTATATACACATAATATTGAAAGATATTCCATTTCAACCAGGTTTTCTAAATCCAACAAAATTTCTCACTTTATAAATGATTCATAAACTGTATGCATAACTTCTATATTTTTCTGCTCGAAAGTTCCACTTCCATGTTTAACATCTTGTTGGAAACACTACAGTTTTGTGACTGTTACTTAACACTTGTATCCTATTATATTGATTTTTTATAACTTCAAAATCACAACCCTGATTTCACCTTTACGATCACAGAATTACTAGTTCTGAAGATATGTGAAAAACATCTCAGGTGTTGTAACCAGTTAACCATACAGCATTAAAAACAGAATTCTTTTGACAGTGAAGATATATTGCAAGGCAAAAGCCATGTAAAGTCCTAAGAATGAAATAAGCAACAAGAAAATACAATAAAAGGTCCAATATCAATTACAGACCTCTCAAAGTAGGTGGAACCCCGGCACATAGTTGGTAAAAGATATGGTAGGACCTCTCTCCATCGACCAGTTGAACCACTCTCGACTGCCCAAAGAAGACATTATGTTTCAAAAGATTTAGATTGTGATAGTAACTATATAACTTCAACAAGAAATTCACAGTCGAGAGGAGAAGAAAATCACACCTTTTCGAGAAGTACTACTCATTATTTTAGCATTAAGGCATTGGACATGCACAAAAATGTATAAAAGTCAGTAACAGTTATCAAAGGACAATAACAATAAATTGCATTCTCTGAGAAAACCAAGGGACAATTACACTTACAGGTTTGTATTTTAGCACCACATATCCTTCCTGTTGCATTAAACTGAATTTCAATCAACTTTCCCTGCATCCATCAGGGACAACTGTCAGAAAAGTGCAATAAATGGGGAAATAACATAAATAAACTTCTCACTTCCAGTTCACCCCTCCCTTCTTGAATATAGGAAAGTAACAGGAAAACAGGCATAGAGACTGACAAATCGACTGGAGTTGCTGTTCCTGGAAGTTTTGGCATTCCCAAAGGCCTCCAATATGTAGCTTGTTTGCAGCACCTCCTTCTCTATCCCGTTACTGCCTCCACCAAGCTTAGCCAAGTATTCCATTGCAATCTTTGCTGTTTCCGTCTTCCCAGATCCACTTTCCCCACTGTATGATATGAAGATTAATTAGTTCCTCCTAATCATTTAAAACACCCTGATTTGATAATCACAATCTAAGACATCAATCACTGAACCAGAGTAGAAATACACTAAAGGTAACAAAGAGACAATTTCACCAACCTTATGATGATAGATTGACTTATTTCATCTGCAAGATTCAAAAGGTAAAGAAAAGAAATAAGGATCACCTTGCATCTAAAGTTTTTAAGGATCTAACAATGATCCTTTTGCATATAATAAAATAAATATGGTTCCAAGGAAAACCTTCCATCATTCGATCATAGGCAGAGTCAGCAGTAGAATAAACATGAGGATCATTCAAGAGCTTCTGTCTGTAAGCTGTAATAAATTCGTCCCCATACAATTGGACTTCTTTGAAGGGATTGATAGCTATTAAAACAGGCCCTGCCTTACTCTGCAGGCATAGGGGACAAAAAAAAATTAAAAGAGGAGAGACATGGAATTACATGTGAGGCATAAATGCAGTTCAGTATTTTACGTACATATATAATGTCCCGCGCATATCTATGTTGAAGGTTGTGAAGAACTGATGGCTCGTTCAGATAACTAAGCTGCATGAGATCATCCACACCCTCAAGAACATCCGGATTAGCCGGCAATACCTCTTCTACAGACACTGTCACAACCTAAAGTATGACAAAGTCTAAGTCTGATGCTTCTTGTTAACTTTAAATATTCATCATCAGGAAATAGCAGGAATACGTGAACTCACACTGCCATCAGAAAGTAATACCATAGCTTTCTCTCCTGAAGTTGATTGAATCTGTCCTGTTACCCATTGTCCATTCCTCAAGCGACACCAGATGCAAAGCTTCTGAAAACAGAGCTTAGAAGTTCAGCGTGGTCAACTAAACATAGCTTTTAGTTACATAACAAAATCATCCGAGTACAACCCAGAATCATCCAACAGTAAACAAACCAGACACAGTGACAAAACAAGTGGAGCTCAAACCAGCACATGTACAAATTTTGCTTATCATATTTAGTTAAAAATGTTAACTTTCTAGATTCAATAGAAAACTAAGTTCTTGAAACCTATGAACTGGAAATATTGCAGCAGTTCATTATCTTAGGTATACAACAAAACAGGAGAACTACTCTATCTGAACCTTACAAGTTTCCCTAATCCCAGATGCGAGCAACTCCTCGTGAAAAAAGATAGTCATAATTTGTTCAAACTCATAGGATTCTAAAACCACTACAGATTTCCCACTGATCTACAGTTGAACCAAGGCAATATGAAGGAAATTACACATAAATCAAAAATAGTTGAAGTCGGTTATATGAGCTCAACTCCAAATACACTTTTTTTTTTTTTCAACTTCAACTAAATATTATCCAAATGCCTACATTATTTGAAATTGATGATGGCCAAATGAACATTTGAAACAATGGAATACTTATAACTTGTGGAACTGAAGAAAATACACTTATTACATTAACTTTTTTGTTTTACCTTCTTAACAAAATAATCGATGTGATCGCCCCAATATTCATTTAGCCATCATCATTTGCAAGGCATTTGGACAAAATGAACTTCACTATTTGAAATAATGGTATACTACAACTTCTAAAACTAAAGATAATAACACTTACTAAAAATAACTTTCTTTTTTACCTTCTTAACGAAATAATCCATTCGATCATCCCATTCATCCCACAATCTCTTTCTACTTTCCTTCTTTACTGACTTCATTACATACGGTGATTCACTAACTTCCCTTTCTTTAACCTTCATACCACCAAAAACATTTCTTTTCAACACATTACACTCTTCCTTTTCACTATTCTCCAATTTAACAACACCCCCTTTTTCGATACTTTTCGTTAAAATTCTCTTTGGTGATGGAGGCCTAGTCTTGGATTTTAATTTGGGTCGGGTCGGTAAAGCGGGTGGTAAATCTTTTGGTTTCTCATTTTCATCTCTTTGTTTGAGAGATTCTAACATTTCCTCTAATGAACTACGAACTATACTAGATGTTGAAATTGACAACATTTTTTAACAGTTTTTGTAATTTGAAGTGGAATTATATGTATTTGAACAATGTCTTAAGCAACATTGCTCAAAGAAACAATTCTAAAACCCTAATTCAGAATTTTCAACAAACCAAAAAAAAAAAAAAAATCAAACTTGTACAGAAGATTCATAAAAATGCATAAACCTCGAGATTTTTAAAAGATGTCTGAAGAAAAAAAAAACAGATTTAGGAAAGACAATAAAACTCTGAGCTGTTGAACTTTTTTTCTTTATTTCCCACAGAACAAGATTGTGGAAAACGAAGTTCTTAGGGAAAAACAAAAAAAAAAACTTCTTTTTAGGCTAATGTAATTTTTTTGCATGAAATGCAAACAAATTAAACTCTTTTAAGGAATAGAGAAGAAGAACAGAGAGGAAACAAAGCTTCTTCTTTTTTGAAATCTTGTTTATTGAAAGGAAAGGGAAAAGGGTGTTTACTTTTGTGTTGGGTGTTGGTTGTTTTTTATTTTTAGAAAAACAAAAACTGCCGTTCAGATAGAACCAAATATAGGAAATAATGGGATATGGAAAAGTTCAAATTTATGATGTTTGGTCTGAGTAGGAGTAGTAGGATGATTTGGATTTGAAGGAACCGTTGGATTTTATAAAGGAGATTAATGTATAAATAAATAAATTTGAATTTTATGTGGGGCCTGGGATTTAGATATATGTATATAGTAGATGTATACTAGTAGTAAAGTCCTTGCATGCTAAAATAGCATAGACTTGAAATTTTGAAGTGGCAGACAGAGACACCTGAAAGGGAAATGGATAAAATGGGACATGGGGGTATCTAATTGGGTCCTGTAACTCTCTCTAATTACACTTGTAGACTTCAAATTGACAATTCTCCGTTTAACGTCCAGCATTATTTTCCCGATAATTATGAATTTTGTTTGTGTGAGCTGATTAAATATAGCTGATAAAAATCAAGTGCTGAAAAATATTATTAGTCATTGAAATTGCTTTTATAAATAAGTAATTATGTGTTTGGATAGAAGCTATTCATGAGTTAGCTATTCATATATTACTTATTCCGTCTTCAACCTTGCATAAATAATAGATAAGTTCCTCATAATTTATACATGTATTAATCATGTGGTACTGTAAACTGGTAACCAAACACTGCACTTGATGTGTTGAATTTCTATGCATAATAACTAAAATGTTAACAAATGTGGTACTAGTTATGTTGATTTTAATATATGAATAATTTACTTCTTAAGCAGCAATCAAAACGACCCCTTAGTGTATTTGGTTAAAAAAGTTGTTGGATTAACACCTTTTTCCGTTATGTCTTATATATCTTTAAAATTATTTATATAAAATATAAATTTAAAAATATTTTCAATAGAAAAGATGAATGATGAAAATAGAATAAAAAGGCAATTAAAAGTTATGTTTTAGGATGAGCATTTTCGGAAATTACAAAAGTATTATGGTAAATTGTAGAAAGTTTAGTCAAAAAGTAAAGTTCTTATAAGCTATAAAATCATAATTGAGGATGTTCAATTTATGACTTTTGATTTATTTTAATTTTATAAACACTTGATTTATAAGTATTTTTAGTGTCTATCAAACGGACAGACATGTTAATCACTTATTTAACATCAGGGAGTAGAATGTGCGTTCTCTATCTCAAAACATATTTTTTTCTTTCTATTTTGAAATTTATTTTAAAATGATAGTACTCTCAACATTTTCACAACTTTAACAATTAAAATTCATGTAACAAGTTGGTTTCAACTTTGACATGATACGTTTTGTTAAATACACTAATTTATCATCTATTGTTTTAATATTCTGTACTTGTATGATATATACAGGTCAAATTAACAATAGTGCTTTAATTATTGTCACGTTCAATAATTTTACCTTATTGTCTTGGGGTTACTCAGATTTGTCAAGCTGAAAAGGAAATTCTCATTTTTGTAGCTAGTTGCTTTTCGTTTTGCTCTTTTTGTAGCTTATTGAATTGTCTTTATATAGTATAGTGTCACTTCAAGTCATATCTTTTTCTTTTATTTTTTTCTTTTGAGGCAGATAATGCTTAATAATATGATGAAAGTGTTAAGTTATAATAACCGGAAATAAATAACCTTGAGGGAAATTGTCCTCCTCTATGAACTTATAAGCAAGGCCGCAACTAGTGTTTAAGGCTTTAAGCTATGAGTTCAATTGAATTCAATAACTTTGATTCAAATTCTGTATTTATCTTAAGAGATCTATTTAATATATACAAATAATTAATGAAGAACCTAGCAATTTAAAAATGGTAAAATCCCGAATCCATAAATTTCAAATTCAAACTCCATCTCTAAGACATTAAGATGTAACATTACAAGTGTACATTTGATCATTTATTCTAAGGTGTTCCGTTCGAAAAAAGAATAATATAATTTAAACAAGATAAAAAGTAGGACTTTAAAATTATTAAGATATAACATATATATCCCTAATAATGTTCATACACATCTTTGTAAATCGACTTAACCTAAAATTAATAAAATTCTCTATGCTATTAATGCACAAAGTATAATTAAACTACTCATACTGCGAAGTCACGATATATTACCATAAAACATTACTACTCCTACTACTTTTGAAAAGGACGGATAGAAGAAGACGACGACAACGTAACAATCCTTGACAATATCATGTTGTATTGTTGTTCATTGGAGCCAAATAAGCAAATTTAAAATTTGAACTTTTAAAGCACGTATAGTCTACGTTTGAAAATTGGAACCCAAAATGTTAAATTTTATTAGTTATTCATATGACACAAAGTCAAAGGTTGTCCAAATGTTTGTCGTCCGAGAGAACGTCCCTTTAATTTAACTTCATTGACAAAAAAATTGTTCCAAGTTTTTCTATTGGTAAAGAAACCCTTTTTCGATCCGATCTCTCTCCTACTAACTTTGACAATTTTAAAAAAGAATTTGACTTTGTTGACACAATTAAAAAAAATGGAAATATTAGCTTGTAAATATTTCTTTTTTAATATTTACGGTTAATATTTTTTAGTTAATTTTCTTATAGTGAACATTTGTGCGTATTACTACTTTGCTAAACGTTAAAAGATAACATTCAGCTTACAGCTTGTTGGGATGGTTGTTACCTATTATATCGTATCATATTGTTACTTTATAACATTGATTGTTACTTAAATTCTATGGTATCGTATTGTATTGCAAATTTGAATTCATTATTACATAACAATAAAAAGTCTCATTTTATGTGACGACTCATTTAATGTTATCGCCTCTTTTTCTCTTTCAACATTTCATCCTTACGATGGAGGAGTTAGGCACGACTCCAACCTGCATATACCAAAAATAACAATTACACGGAAGAGGATATAGACCTTAGCCTCTGTTACAATGTGCGAGTTGGACAGATCCCCCTTGTTACAAAATTGTTTAAACCAGTTAGGATTATGAGTAGCCAATCTACAAGTAAAAATGACTTCTATATACAGAGAGATAGGAACAAAAAAAGTAGCATAGTTAGCAATCATTGTATATAAACTTATTTCTCTTGCGTCTGAACCTGAAGTTTGGAATTTCATCATGTTTTAACTTCGGTGCAGCTCTAACTTTTGTGTGCAGCTCTAACTTTTGAAGGAAAAGAAAGAGTTTCGTTGAAGATAGTCAAGGTTTTGGTTTCTCTTCTCCAATATTGGCAAGTAGATTTGTTGTAGTGTTGCCCTCTCATCATCGCCTCGATACCTTACGTTTATCCTCATTTTGCCTTTGCTAGTTACTTATTAATCGTATTTTATCATTCACCCTATCTTTGTTTTATAATAATTCTATTATTACCCTGCTTTTCTTTATAATATAATAGATTATTCTTCAGATTGCTATTGTATAACATCATGCAGTGATGGAAAGTGATACAACTCATCCAAACATTGTATTCGTCAAAACAATATAGTACAATACAAATTATACATTATGAAATAATATGTAACAAAAACAATTCAAACAAGCGGTTAAGATCAGTTTCATTTCTCTGTTAATGAAAGTTGTTCGGATCAACTAGTACTTACAATTCATTTGCAAAATTGAGTGTTGGTCAAAGCAAATTTGACACTGTTTCTTCCCATTATTAGTTTAGCTTTAGAACGACAGGTAATACGTTAATTGGGGGAAAAAAGACATGCACAAATAGACGAGTTAGCACAAAGTTCGAATTTTTAACAAATCTAAAACTGGCCCATGTCATACCTAATCCTCCATTTGTGTTGGAGATTAATCCAATCCTCAAGTGCCTTTTTACGTGATTGTTGTCATGGCCTATCATATCTACCCTACATTGATGTACCGAGAACATGATAAACACTGTCACTTAAATGGTAGATTTAAAATAATCCGTTAAATATACATCTTAGCAATTTTAATTCTTTGAAGTCGTCAGTTATACTTAACAAGCAGAAATGTGACCCTCACGTGAGTCATCCATAACATAAGAGATTTAGGGGGCCCATCCAAAACGTAAGAGATTCCAATAAACACCGTTAGTTAAATTTAAAGGATTGTTTAATTAGCATTAGAAAATCGATGTGGAGCTCTGGCTTTGCTAATAGTGTTCTGAGAAATATTAGTGTTAGAGTTGTATTGACAGCGAGAATTCAACTTGGTGATTAAGGTTTGAGGACGTGGTTAATTTGAGCTTGGCGGGTAGAGACATGATTAATAGAGGTTTTGAGTTTTGAGGAACATGTATGGTAGTGCCGCTACTGGAATAAAAACCCTTTTGTGCAAACTGTAGGAGAATATGTAAATCACACACAGTTTAAGGACAAATTGAACCATATCTTACCTTATAAAAAAGGCCCTCACGTTCCTAATTATTACCATCATGCTATACTGTAATATATTCTATTAATAATCTGTTAATTGCTCTTTAAATTTCTGTAGTTTTGGGTTTAAAAATAAGGCAGCTACTGAAAAAACGTAACTCCTAAATTTCCAGAATATAATTTACCCCACGGAGGAGAACATTATTTCAGACCAAATGGATGTAAGGACTCTTTTTATCGGTCTCTAGATTTCCTTTTTAGCTATGATGCTATTTATGTCACTTTTTATTGGCATGTGCTTGGGTTAGCTTTAATCATGGAACATCATTACTTTACTGAAGAAGATGGACCTTCTCATTGTGACAGCATGTGAATGCTCCTACTTGTTCAAGAATGTTTCACAAAAGTATTCCAACTTCCCTTTTTTTTTTCCTTTCTGGTGAAACTCTCTCTTATTCCTTGCTTCTTCTTACCTTCTCTTTCATGACCTGATTAATTTAGATTTACTTGCATATCTTATAAAGAATCTCTCACTTGAAAAGAAGAATTTAAAAATCATTGAGTAATAATTATACCATATAATTACAATTAATTCTTTGTTTTCTGAAAATATAAAATCGTAATTGCTTCCCTCAATTGCATTCACATCTAGAGAAGCATGCCGAACTATGTAATTACACCCGAATCTAATTACAAGACAATCTTCCAAAGAGACCCTATGTTATCAGCATAATGCAAGTAAATCTTATGAATGATGCGCTTTAATTCTAGGCCGGAAGAAAAAAGATGGGGAAAGAGCCCCCAAAATGGTTTATGCCTAACGAGTTCTTTAAGAGAGCAGGACATAATTATTAAGTATTATAAATAGAAATATAAACTTATTCCAAAAAATTAAGGACTAGCAGAAAATTGGGACAAAAGTGCAAATGACCCTTAATTTTAGGCTCTCACGACAATCTTATTGGGCTCCCTAAATTATCTTGTATGTCATTTGCACTTCAGTCCCTATTTTGTGTTGGTCTTTAATTTTTACCTTTAGGATCATAAGTTACGCATTATAACAACCACAAGTTATGTTATATCCTTTAAAAAAAACGTATGTCCCGATAGCAAAGTTCAATTTCGAAGGATAAAAAAAATTAAATACCAGTACATTTGAAGCCCAAACATTAAAGACCAGTCCATATTGAAGGCCGAACCATGTAATTACTTGTTTGCGGCCCATGGTGCACTAGGACAATACCATCTAGAATTAGGGATTTGCTAAACCCTAAACCCTTGTTACCATCTTCACGTAGCTATGGCGAAGAACAGAAACAAGAAGACCAGAAATGGTATAGCTGCTATGGATGTATCCTCTGACCAAACTGTTACAAGTCCCCAGGGTAATTAACTAACTACTGTAATTTTTTTACTCTTTGTTACCATTCTCTTACAAAAAATTTACTTAATTTTCTGTTGATGAATTTTATGTTTATTGCGTAATTTTCAGCAATGGATACTTCAGAATCAGCAGCTCCAAAACCACATATAGGTGGATCACATAGGTTAGTATTCTAATGTTCAATTTGTGCTATAAATACTTAATGATTAGTAAACATTGTGCACTTTGTAGCTGTTAGAACATGTTATGGACGAAGTAATCTGAACTTCTTTTTCTATTTTATTTTTAAATTTTGTTGAAAATATAGTTGTGAAACAGTTTTTTAGGATGTATTTTGAATGGTCTGATTGTTAGAATGCAAGTTCCGTTATCAAATTCTTTTTCTTTTTAACAGTTGGTATTCAAATTTGTGTTATATTTAGCTTGCAAGAAAATACTTTTTTTTTTTTTTGTGGTTGTTATTGTTTGAGAATTACTCCCCTGTTTAACATATTATGGCTTGAATGTCGAAACCTAGAGTGTCTAATTTGAGAAGTTTCAATCCATCTGTTTTCCTGGATGTTTCACTCGTTGGTTGAAGTTTGATCCCATTAGTCTACGTTCTCAGCGAGCCCAACTAGGATCAGAAAACTTGATAGATACTTGCTCCATATGCGCTCTATATGTACCTGATATTCTATCACTTTAATGAGAAAGTCCCGCTGATTTCCTGAATCCAGATTGACCAGTCGTTGCTACACTTGTTCGGTTCAACATCTTAAAAGTAGGTCTAGATAATCTTATTTACCAAATGGTTAAGGATTATTTGATTTGTAATTTTCATTTGCTTGCACATGCTCCAGTATTACACTCGTAATTAAAGTTCAGAAAATACTGAACTTTCCTTGAGACGTTTGGGGAAAAAGCTTTTTATCTAGCTAAGTTCGGCTGTTTTATGTTCCTTACGTAGGGTCGCAGGGATTCTGTTCCTCCTGTGATGCAACACATCAATTAGGCGTAAACTAGTACATTCTTCTTAAACAGAAGAGTGGATAAAGATTGACTTTCAAAACTGGAAAAAAGGCCTCGATGAGCTAATTCCTATCTGATTTATTCAGTGCTGAAAATTTTCTTTTCATGTCTGACCCATTTCCATGGTTCCTATTTTAATTTTACCTTATTAAAATAAAAATAATTAAAAAAAAAAACTAATTCCTATCTGATGAACATGCATGTAGAAGCATATTGTAGATACTTTGAACATATTTCAACAGTATGTTTGTTCACTAGCAATTTTTTTGGGGAACAGGATTGTTCACTGGCAATTTTACTATTGTGCTACTCATTGTTCCTTATGTGTATGATCACAAGAAAAGACTCTGAAATACCTAGTATATTGTACATGCAGTAACCCTTGTTATCATATTAAATTTTTGAATGACTATGATATACTAGAATCACAACAAGTGGCTTGACATGCTTCATGGGAATTACTAATATGATAAGATTGTAATACGTTAATTAGTATGCTTTGAATGCATTTCTTGTTTTCAACTTCTCCATCACTATGCAAATGCTTGTACCATCTTTTTTGGAAAGCAACATATGCAGTCATATATGTCATTGCCACTCCTTTTAGTTTTTAGGACGCTTCTTTTTCTACCAGGACCAAATGCCAATTCTCTCAATCATTCCTTGATATTTATCTATTGGGTCTGTCATTGCTCTTGGGCTTTGACTTGCTATGAGACAAGATTATCTTACTCATTAGCGATGGTTTGTTGAGGTCACCTGGAAGTGATATAATCGTACAAGCTTTGGTAGCATAGCAAGGGCTCGCTTTACAAGGGAAGATAAGCTGGGAAGTTCATATTTACAATTAAACTTTTTTAAAATATGAGAATTGTAATCTTGAAAATAATACATATTGTCTGCGACAAGTCTACACATGTAAAAATGACTTTGGTATAGGAATTTCTTATATTGACGTGTATATAACGTGTATTCCCCCATCTACCATCTTACAATTCCTCACTTTGTTTCTGCTTATGCGATGTGCTTGTTTTTGCAGAAAGATGAAGGGAGTCCAAATGAAAAGGACGAAGAATGTCAGGAAAATGAAGGCCATTGCAAAGGCTATTTCAAAAAATGAGAAATTGGAGGAAAGAATCACGAGGACAGAAACCAAGATAGAGAGAACTAAAGATGCCAAAAAGTTATATGAGTGAATGGATGATTCTTTATTCTTATTAATTATGAATGCGTGATGATTTAATTTTGTTCATGTTCTCTCCAAGGGTGTGTTAATAGTAAAAGTCATCACTTCTTCATTTCTAGTCCTTTTCTCAAACCGTGTCAACGTTCTTGCATTTCCAAGAAAAATAACGATAGCGTGCAAATACTACTAGAATTGAATGCAATGCTGCACCATGGGAACAAACATCTGTTAGTATGTGCTTGATCCTATGGTATTGTACTCTATACATCACATTTTAACGGTTATTTTAGCTCTCTTCACACTCATTAAAAAATAATAAATAGAAGATATAGTTTATTAAGTTGTCCTTATTTATTCGAATTTTTTTGAGAATTGAGCATTATAAAAAGGAATTGCTTCTTTAATGTTAAGTGTATAGTTGAAAATAATTGTCAATTTTAATCCTAAATTCGTAAAGTTATTTTTTGAGACAGTCTTTTTGAGTAAAAGTGACGGTTAAATAGGATGGAGGGAGTAACTTGGAACGGAAAATATCTTATAAAGAGTTTTTGAAGTCAAAGTTGAAAAATGATAGTGTTAGGAAGTCTAAAGTAGCATTTCGACATCATTTTACATTAAAAATTTGAGGTTTCTGAGTTAAAAAAGATTTTTCAAACTTGAAATAATTCTTATCTTTATAGATTAACCAAAACAGCAGGTCGGTTGGTATTTTATTTATTATCTACATTAACAAATAAAATGGAGGCTCGCTTCCGGAGTGTCATATGATAAGAAGGTGCCACCATAACTTGAGGGTAAGTTTTACAAAGTGGTGGTTAGACTGACTATGTTATATGGGCGGAGTGTTGGCCAGTTAAGATCTCTCACGTTCAAAAGATGAAAGTTGCCGAGATGAAAACGTTGAGATGGATGTGTGGGCACACTAGAAGTGACAGGATTAGGAATGAGGCTATCCAGGACAAGGTGAAAGTGGCCTCGGTAGAAGACAAGATGCGGTAAGCGATACTGAGATGGTTTGGGCATGTGAAGAGGAAAGACGCAGATGCCCCAGTGCGGAGATGTGAGAGGTTGGCCATAGATGGTTTCAGAAGAGGTAGGGGTAAGCCGAAGAAGTATTGGGGAGAGGTAATTAGACAGGACATGGCGCAGTTCCAGCTTACCGAGGACATGACCTTAGATAGAAGGGTATGTAGGACTCAGATTAGGGTAGAAGGCTAGTAGATAGTATCGTTTACCCTTGCATATTAGTAGTCGCATTATCGCGATATACGTTCTTGTGCTTTGATTTCTGCTACTATCTGTTATTTCCTGTACTTTGATTATCTTATTTTATCTGTGATAGCTACTGCCCCTTTGCAAACTGCTTTATCATGGCTTAGTCGCTATCGTTATTTTCATTTCCATATCGCTTTGAATTTCTTGGCCTTATCTGACCTGTTTTTATGCTTCTATTGAGCCGAGAGTTTTTCGGAAACAGCCGTCCTACCTTAGTAGGAGTAAGGTCTGCGTACACTCTACCCTTCCTAGACCCCGCGTTGTGGGATTTCACTGGGTGGTGGTTAACAAAATGTGAAAAAGACAGGTGATGTGTGTAATATATGAAACTATGAGGGAAAGTATGCTATAAATTGAAACTTTAAGGGAGGTACATGTAATTCTCTCTAAAAAAATAAAGCACCCAGAAAAACGAAAATAAAATAAAATATCAACGTTGAATCGGCAAGACCAAGCTCACTGCTTCTTATTCTTCTTTTCTCTCTATAATAATGACGCTACAGCACACCCCTTTTAGCCCATTAACTACTTCTTCTCAAATGAAATTAGCTGTTAGCACTTGTCGTACTATCACTATCTCAAGCTTCAACCATCATCTTCCACAAAGAATTCAGGGCAAGTGAATTCTCAACTCGTGTCTAATTTATTTTTTTCTTAATTTGATTATTTATGAGGTAAATTATTCGGTCATTTCAGTTATTTGGAGACAAATTCAAGTGCTTCCTTAGAAGTTGTGATATAATCCCTCTGTCCCACCTATTAGTTGTCCTGTTTCGCTTTTGGAGTTAGACTAATCTTAGGAGCTGAATTGAATTAAATCAATTCAATATTTTTAAAATTACAAACTTAGATATTCAAAACTACATGAAAAGTAGTACAAAGTTGCAATTCAAAATGTTGGTCAAAGTTTGACTTTTGAAAAAGGAAAGTGGGCAAGTGAAATGGGAGGGAGGGAGAGTGTAGTTTGCTCCGATTCGACACAATAATGTCTGCCTTTTCTATTTTGATCCATAATAAACCAAGTGTGTTCTTCGTGACATTTCGCTGTTCATTCTTCTAGGTGTGCATTGCAATGTCGAGCCAAGTAAAATGCTTACCAGAAGAATTTCATCCAGCAAAGAAAAATCTAAGGATCTCCGTGAAGATGTTTTTTCTTTGTCAAAGGCTTGCACTAGTGCTCCAATTAGATGCACCATGTTCTCAAGTGCTGTCTTAGGTATTCTCCTCACATGATCTCGCTAATCATGAAAACTTTCCACTAGGGAGAGGTATATTGAATGAGCATTCTAGTTCAATTGCCATGGATAATCATGTATGCTGTTTATGTCTTGCTCTTTGCTCTGTCTCTGTTGTAGTAACGTGTCCATAACTTGAGACTTAACTACTATAAAGAGCAACCGAATATAGAAGTTATATACACAAATAGAAAATCCTACACTAAATTATTGCAAGAGGACTGCTGTATATGCCTCTGAAATGTAAAAAGCAGAAGCTTAGATTATGTCTTGACTAGACTTTTTCATCCTCTCAAACAGGGGCTGAGCTACAATATTAGCTATGGTTCGGACGAATCCATTAAATATGTTTAAATATTTGATTGCTAACACAGTAACTAAACTGAGCTATGAGTTCGGTGGCAAGTTCAAAATTCATAAACTTCAAGTCATGGCTCTGCTTCTGCTCTTGAAGCCCTGTAGTTCCTTTCCTTCAGGACTATCGATCAAGTGCCAAGGGAGCAAACCTTTCCATATTGCTCAATGCCCTCGTCGCACATCTCCTCTCACTAAGCAATAACAAAGGCAAATCCCTTGCAGTTTAATCATGAGCCCTTCAATCCCAAACATGTTCGAAACTGCTTTGGCACTGGAGTAATAAATGATTGACCAAGTCAAAGATTGTAGCATGGAATTACTTGTGTATTGTAGTTTAGTTCGCATGATTGTCTTCATAAAATCAAAGCTCTTCACTTACATTGGCCATCTTGAATGCCATTAAAGGAAGGTAGACTCACTTGAGTGTACCGACCACACTCAGAACTAACAACAACAACAACACTCAGAACTACTGATGCTTTTTTATCGTAACTTGCTTAAGTGAACTTGTAGCAGGAATCACTATTTCTGTTTCTTAAATTGATTATGTATAATATGAGCTGTTTCATGATTTTTCTTTTCAGAAAGTGCTTGTAGACTTGAGTTGTGACATCTGTTAAAGTAATTTAGTAGCATTTTGTTTTGGCTTTGATTAGAATGTCTTCTTTTCTGTTTAGTAAATGGTTGTGCATGTTTTAATAATTACTTCATGCTTTACCATAAGATAACACTAATTATCTGTCTTCACATTTAGCAGCAAATTTGGTTGCAACACATACTGCAAATGCTTTGACTATGGATAATATGATGGTGAGAATTCCTTCGTCAACCTTAAGTGTCTTACTTGTTGTTTGGTGCTTGTTGTCTCTCTAGCCAGGGGAAGAGGGTGCATTGTCTATGTGTTGCATATATCCATGGGCTATTAGGCTTTTGTAAAACCATCAGGCAGATGATAACATAAGATGACCTATGCAGCATCTGTTTGATCTATGCTTTCCTTTCTTTCTTCTGTTCTTTCTGTTCTCACGACTCAAATTTATGTTTCATTTACTAATTATGTGGATGTGTATTTTTGTCTGGCCTGTTGCCCCTGAATTGAAGAAATGGTTCTTTTCTTACTACTCTGTTCTGATTACTTGCTTTATGAGATAACATTTACTGAGATAACAACAACAGTTTAGAGTAGAAGAGTTCATATTGGACTTCCTCCTAGATGTTCTCTTGAGAAGCTACATTTCTAGTAATACTTTCTGCAGCTGTTTGTATGTCTATTGCTGGCTTGGAGGGAGATTTGTACTTAACATCTTTATTGGAATGATATGTGGAAATTTTAGTCTTTTATATACCAGTGTTAAAGATGACACGTTAGTTTGGTGCTTGGTTACATAAGACGTGAGACCCTTGTTCAAACCTCAACAATTTGAGGGGAGCTGATGAAACTATGTACAATTTGGATGGCAATTCGGCCCGGTATCGAGCTAAATATCTTATTCTGGCTAGCAACATGTTGATGAAGCCACTTATACTCTGCACTAAGGGCCCAATTGATTTGTAGCTTTCTGATGTTTAATTGCATTTTGCTGGACCCATTTTTGTGATTTTTTGCTCTTTGACCCAGGTATTCATTTGTTAGTGGAATGAATGTCACATTAAGCAGTGGTAAAAGTGTCAATTGGTTATATGCCGAGGGAACTGTACCTGTCTTCATTGGTTTCAGGATATTTCTAGTGCTGTCTATACTTTAGCTGATGGAACCATCGGAGATCTTTTTGGTGGCCTTCTGTATTCTGCGGGTCAACAAGCCAATGAAGCTGTTCAGGGCGAGTTGACTGTTCTTAGTTTTACTAGGTCTGAACTCTGAATCTTATATCATGAAAGTTTCATCTGGTACTGATTGAATGTATTCATAAAGTTTTTGTGCTTCTGATTCTAAGACTTTCCTCCTTGCAGTTTAGCCACTATTTTTGGTGCCGGGCTTGTAACTAGTCTTTCACCTTGTACACTCAGCGTATTGCCTCTGACCCTTGGTTATATTGGTAGGGACTTGAAGTTGAATCTTTGCTCTCTAGATATGCAGCATATGGTCTCTCTTCTCTGACCTTGTTTTACGTTCTTTGGAAATGATCAGGGGCTTTTGGTTCTGGGAAAAGCCGTGTAGCGGTAAAAACCTTAATCTTAAATTTAACTTTTTGTTGTTTGTTCTTCGTCCTTTCACTTTTGATGTGAATTGTTTGCAATGAAGGAACTTAAATTACAGATCATACAAAATATTTTACCAGGTTCACATGTCAATCCTTTAAGGGGTGAATGGTATTTGTTTCATATATCTTGATGGAGAGTATGTGTATGATTTCTTTATGATAAGCTTCTATCTCAATTTCCATTTTGGGACACATAAAAATGTTTGGCACCGTACCAGATTTAAATTCGTCTAACTAATCAAATTTAAGTGTTTAAAAAATGTATATTTGCGTAGTTTTTGGTTTAACATGGCTAGTATAAATTTCACTTTGATGCCATGTTTGACTTCCTCATCTCATTACACAACTTGTAATGGCCCTTTACTTTTGGTTGTAGCTCTCTCCCAGCATCTGCTTTTTGCTGGCATGCATCAATAAAAGTTACAGTTTACTTATAAAAAAGATAGTTAAATTTGAACTTTGAGTTTGATGTTTTCTCCATCAAACTAACTTGTCAATCGTTACTTAGATATTTCTACTACTGTTTATATAGAAATCAAACTAATACCTTGTACTCCATGTCCAACCAAAAGGTGTCATAGAGAATATGAAAGGAGTACTAGAAAGTATAAAAATTGCTATTTCTATGGAATTCTGCAGTTTCCACTTGAAAACCTACTAGGGATAGTGCTAGTTCAATTTTCATTGGTCTCACTTAGGCTATCCCTGTGGACAGGTTGTTGGAGATTCAATTGCATTTGCACTGGGATTGGCAACCACACTAGCATTATTGGGTGTTGCAGCTGCATTTGCTGGAAAGGCATATGGGCAAGTAGGACAAGGACTGCCAGTGGCTGCTTCCTTTTTAGCTATTGCTATGGGGCTAAACCTGTTAGAGGTAACTACATATGTTGAATGCTTCAACAGTCTGGTAATACCCTTTTGATTATTCCGTCCATAATTCAAAAGGGAAAGTCAATTCACCAGAAGTTGGGTAGCTTTATATATCAGCATGTCTTATGTTTCAACTTATAACTAATAGAGATAACTGAATGATATTGTCATCATCCTTTGTGAAAAGACTTGCAATTATGTAATTGTACGCAAGAAGCACTATTTGCTTTTTTCCCCTCGACTCTTTTTTTGAGATGGTAACAAGCTGTATTATAATCAAAGGGGGCCAGAAGGCCAGAGTTACAAGGAGGCTAATAAAAGCTACACAAAATATGAAACTAGCAACTAAAGAGACTCTAGAAATTGCATGAGTGTCTCTGTGTCATCTATGTACTTTTCTTTACAACAAAAATACAAAAGTCGAATTCAATTAAGCTTTATCTTTAGTTCCATGCTAATACATATTTACTTGTGGTCTTCGTGCTATGACAATGCTGCAGGTAATAGAGTTACAACTTCCCTCATTTTTCGACAACTTTGATCCTCGCTCAGCTGCTGCTAGCTTTCCTTCAAGTAAGTGGTTATTACTAGTGCCCTACACTCTTCTTAGGACATAATCTCTGTTTGTTTGGGTATGGGAATGGTCTTAATGAGCCAGATATAATGATTTGACATTTTATACATTTGATTGCCTAGGTGTTCAAGCTTATTTGGCTGGTCTTACATTTGCATTAGCTGCATCACCATGCAGTACACCAGTCCTCGCAACCTTGCTCGGCTACGTTGCTACTTCTCGGGTACTACAAATTTTGATTTTTCGGTTCTCAGGATGATGAAATGATTTTTCTCTTTCATTCTTTGGAAGGGGGTCTTTTAAGTAAAAAGTGAACCTACAAGAAGCACCAGCATGCTTAATCTTTTAGGGAGTTATTATGTCATCAGGATTTTTTTCAAACAGAAGTATCTTATAATGCATGCCTTAAATCAAATAGTTCAGCACCCGGCTTTGACCATTAGAATTGCGCAGTATCTTTACATGTTATTTATTTTGGTTTTAACAGGTTGAATATAAATAGCTTATTAATGATCTTCTATAACAGGATCCATTTATTGGGGGCAGCTTGCTGTTGACATACACAACGGGATATGTTACCCCCTTACTTCTTGCTGCTTCTTTTGCTGGAGCATTGCAGGTATTTCATACTATGTTCCAAATGATTGTTATTATGACCAGCAGCTTTTAGATGGTCAATGGACCTCATGTTACACCATCCACGTTATGGAGCTTTACATTTTAGGCTAATAGCAAGACATTGTAAGAGTACTTTCTCCAATTCAACGCCACTCATCCTGCTTTCTGGTCTTCTATCATGTTCCCTAAAGATAGTTTAAGATACCCGCTCTGCTCATGTACAAGAAAACAGAGATATGTTTGATAGTCGGGGTACATTATAGCTTAAGTTTGCTATTGTCTGCCTAGAATTGTGGCTTGCAAATGTTATTATAATTCTTTCAAGCACTGAACAACTGTACATATGTCATTTGCAGAGTATACTTTCATTCCGCAAGTTCTCAGCATGGATCAATCCAATCAGGTAATTGTCTGTGAAAATTAATGGCACTATTAGTAAGAGATAGCTTAAATCTCTTCTGCTTCAGTCACTTCATCTACATTCTTTGAGTACTCAGCTAGATATTTTCCTACTTAATCATTTATTTTGCAGTGGTGCGCTACTACTTGGTGGGGGTGTCTATACCTTTCTCGACAAGCTTTTCCCGGTGACAATGGCTATGTAGGCTAATCGGCTATTCACATAGCAACAAGTGGATTGGGGATGAGCTTACCTGCTTTTTCTCAATTTTTGAGTTGCTTATGCTCAAGCAAAACTCCATTGAGATACATAGATCACAAGTTCCAAACCAGCGAGCAAGCAAAGGTATGGCGTGTTCTCCGACAACAGGTTGTAGAAAGGTAGAACATGTTGATTGATGCCATACTGGATACATCGTTCAATTGAAAATAAGAAAAAATAGAAATTATGTATGTGTGAGAATGTAACATCCATGATACCATTTGTGTAAATAGATAAAACTGTATGACCAATAGAACCTTTTAATGAAATATAATTCGTTGTGTTAATCCACTTGTGGGATTATACTGGGTATGTTGTTTTGTCTTCTAATATAAGATGGATGCCATGCCCACTCATAATATTCTTGCCGTTTAGACATCAATGTATCTGAGACTCTTGAAGTTAGACAAATAACTTCATTCTTCTAATTTAAAGAGTGAAAACTCCTAGTAAAGCTATAACTCATCTTACACCATGGTCTGAAGAGCTATCTCTTCAATTTCATAATCAACTTTAAGAATTCTGCATGAGTATGATAACAGCAAAAACATTTATTTCCTTATTTTTGGGGAATTTGTTCTACTTTAAAGATATAAAGAAATCAATATTCTTTCGTCCTAGTTTAAGTATCATAAGTTTTTTTTTTTTTATTGTAAAGCAAACCAATTTAAGGGTGACATTTTGCCAAAATTCTTTATACTTAATTAGGAAAACAGTGGTACTTATTTTTATTAGGATGACATATGAGCAAATACTAAGTTTTGGCAGCCAAAAAAAAAACAAGTACATCAAGAATAATTTAATTGAAGAAAGGAAATAGTAATAATTAAGAAAGAGATGGGATGGAGCTTCATGACTGCATCACAAGTATGGGTTTGACAGCGTATGGTGGAGATGGAGACATAT